>NW_008751797.1:1116679-1161477 GCF_000715545.1 Opisthorchis viverrini
ATATATATATCGTCATATGCCTTGCACGGCGGAGTGGAGTTAATTTGGGCACTTGATCACCGTTCTTGCATCCCTAATTATGTTGCAGGCACTGGCGGCTAAAACATAAAGCATGGAGTTTCAGTCATTAACGAACGTCGAATTATTGCAGATGGGCTTACTTTTAACAATTCATTGGAGAAAACCATTAGCGTTGTCTTCAACGAATGGGGCCGGTAAGGTGTGTTTAAATATGTGGCTATGACGGTGCAAACCCCTAAATAGCAAGCGCGGAGTAAAAAGCAGGATATGTAGGATGATAATCGGATCCTAGGTGTGCTTCACGCGTTTACTCCGCCAACCGGTACATATCGAGTTGCTAGCCACGGGACAACGGGATTTCGCGATGTCTCGTGACGGTCGTGTGGCTGAAGTGCCAACCTTGTTTCCCATTTTCTTCATGTTTATGGAGAAGTTGCATTGGCCGAATCGCTGTCTAATTGTATCGACAAGGCACTTTTTTGGGGCCCACCCACAATCCAATAAGCTAGGATGGACCGTCGCCAGCACCCCAAAATCATAAACAACAATTTGGCTAAAAACCATGTTTGCCCTTATATCTTTGCTTGGTTGCCATAATAACATGCCAACTCACATGAAGGATGAATTGCACAAACAAATGTTTTGATGCAATTAACCTGCAGCGAGGAATGTAAGCTGCTGACGTACCATCCGACCTATTTCAGTAGTTATTTTTTTCTTCACCAAGCGACTACTAAGTCTTCATAGATCCACCGATAAGGACGAGAACTTCCGGTTGCCTGGTAGTACAGTTAATCAACGGATACACGTGTTGCATAGTAACTACAGCTTTAGGCGTAAAATTAAGTACGCAAACCCGACGTCGAGTTTGTCCGATTGCACTTAGAACGTTCTTTATCGATTCTGTCTGCGTGTCTGTGATAATCCAATAGGTACCGTGTTGTTGCAGCTGGCGTTGTTCTACGTCCTCAGGTCAAAGGACGTCCACTTGAATGTATAATCTCCAACAGTCATATTCGCGCAATTCAGTTGGCGGCGCTCGTAAAAGTTCTTTAACTCGGCAAAAAAGTGTGGTGTATTTGCTCTACCCATTTATATCGCAAGAAGAACATGACCCTGATGCTCTCAGGAACAGATTTACGTCTAGGTGCTAGCTCACAATAGGCCAGGGGCTCAGATTGCACCGTGTCTGCTGGAGACTTGAGTGCACGGGAATACTTCCCGTGAATACTCCGAGTTCCACTTAAGTGGTTCGGTTGGAATGGACTGGGTAACACCAGATACTTGTAAGCGCCTGGCGCGAACTATTTGTCGACAGCGTAGCAACAATTTTTGAGACAACCAAAATCGCTTGGTTTCGTGTTAATACCCTCGCAGGGGCCACCCGAGAACTGGGATCGACAACGGAACCAGAAGCTATGAGTAACATGGGATGAGTGGTATCCACTGCCATTTTTTGAACACCTCCACGAACTCGGATCACAGCATGGTCCGTAAGTCGCCTTTCGCTTTTTTAAGCAACCGAAACCAGTAGATCTCACCTAACAAGTGAAAGGAATATGGGTTCTACAATAAAACAAACCCACGGATAATCCTTGTACAAAACTTTAGTCTTGTTCTAAACCAACTTGCTTAACGGAGATGTCGGATGTATCGACTGTGGAACACCACAATCAAGCTCCGTTGAAGCACGGATCATACTATAGGACGTCGTCTCAGTTTAGATTTTCAGCTAAAAAATCGTGCACTTAAGTGCACTACTGCAACTTCGTTTCTCAAGGACAACGGGAATAAGGGAATGTGAGCCAATCGTTGAAGGCCATGGCCCGATCCATTCACCGATGTCTGCGTGGCAGAAAGTGGCAGCTACGCAATGAATGCGATAGCTCTGATGCGAGATCACAATTGGTTGCATGACATAATCATATCTGCCAGGGTTACCAACCCCTAATTTATTTTTTCCAATGCTCATCCAAGAAGATGGCAAGTACCAAAGTTACTGAGTTGACTGGTAAGGGCTTTCATGCACCACTGTCACGTCATAGGCTGGACGGCCTTTGATTGTCTCCATTCTATACAAGACCGGGAGAATAAATCCATGCGAAATGAACGATCTTATACTATGCGAAATATATGGCCTACCCAAGGTAACCTATGCAATGCGACAAACTGATCTATCGAGAGAGGGTGAACTTGGCCGAAAGTCGTTCAGGGTACCTGAGCAATATTGATCTGCTTTTTCAACCAGACCCGCGCAACGCCTCGTAGACACCGATGATGAAACACAGAGAATTCAAAGTTCTGCACTCCGGAACAACGTATCTGAGAGGATGTTGACTTGGCAAGAACTCCAGACTGTCAAGTACTAGAACAACGCCATAAGCGGGGGTCAAGGAAATTATGTGGAATTCGTTGAGATACTCCGTACATTTTGTTCCCGATTTTTGTCTCCGATGACCAGATAATTGGGTGCAGGCATTGACTAAGAAGGCTCTTAATAGTCCAGAAGATACCGGAGAAAGACACCATCATGCCGGGGAGGTTGAGCCACCTTTACGACTTGCCCGTTCTGCCTCCTTGGTTACGGCCTCCGAAAAGATGAATACATCATCATCAACAGCATGACATCAATGTTCAATAGCAATGCTTCATTGCCATACGATGGTTCGGCATAAACAACACACCTCCCAACCAACGCAGCTTCTGGTGCTGGACACAATCTTCAATGGGAGTACCCATTGCACAACCAAAAACGCGCTTTCTAACTGCCTTGTTACGGATTCGCCGACACCAACTCACACGAGCTTCGGTTCTGAGACAACGATTGTCAAACACCTGAAGACGTCTCAGTTCCGCTGCTCGAACAGGCCAAGTCTCACAACCATGCAACAAAACAGCCCGTACTGTAGCTTGACACACACGTCCCTTCAGATTCAGGGATAAGCCCCTCTGAGCCATAGGTGTCTCAAATTAGCAAACGCGGCCCGAGCCTTGCAGATTCGTGCATTCACCCCATCTGTCACACTACAATCAGAACTAATACAACTTCCAAGATACGTAAAACGCTGCACAACTTTCATTATCTCTCCCTGGATTGTAAGTGTCGTGCTCAATGACTGCACGTTCACGATCATGACCTTGCACTTTGCGGGCGCAAGGTGCATACCAAAGACGAAGTGACTTTGGTTGATTCATCCAAAAACAGAAAAGATGAATACGATGGACTGCTGAATGTTACTGATATGACTCAATTCCATGATCAGTGCTCTACGTGCTGATAATTTTTGTTTCAACCTTATTGTCTACACTAATCGGATAAAGTGTGCATTCACAGCAAAGCGCGTTTAATATATCACTTCAACCCAACGTCACATTACAGGTGGCTTCACGAATACAGTTATGCTTTGTTGATGTCAACATGATATAATATTTGCATGTAGCACCGCCACAAATGTAGTACTGCTACTGTCCACACGACTGCCTATGTCAGCCTTGTTTCGCATTACCAGCAGCACTGCGAATGGCATTGGTGTTGATTTTGTCCGCGTTGACACCCCACATACGAACTCTGGATCAAAGTTAAACGAGCCAGCCGAAAGTACAGATCATGTGAAAACGGATGACCACTACGCCGGTCGGGCTTCCAAACCAACCGTTGTGATACCGAAGCTGCCCCTTTAATCACACTTTCTGAGAAGCTACGTAGCGCATTTGGACAAATTATTCCCGGGGAAAGAGAGACAAACAGCAAACTTCATTCAGACGATCGGAAGAACACAAATAGAGAAGACAGAGACGACTAATTATTCGAGATTTCGGGATGGTTGGAAAAATCTCGAGCAGTTTGGGCGCCATCTGAAATCCGGGTTTTTACTAGGTTCTCTCAGATATGTTGATGACAATGTTTCACAAATATATGTTTGTTGCATCTGACGTCGCTGATAGCGCTGTTGAAAACGCGAAGTGCACCAAGTGACCGGTGAATGGGCGATATCGAACAATTTCACAACAATGATGTGATAGTGAGCCTGCAAACTACAGGTCGCCTAGCTAAGCGTTGACTATAGGGGAATTAATGGAGAATAGACCATACGGATATCGATGTTTGAAAAACGTCATGGACAAAGACCTAATACGATTTTGTGCTGGACATTTGTGCAATGAAAGCATCCTAAAACTTGGATAAATCGCGCAAAAGATGCAAAGACTCAGGTTGGCGCAATCTCTGTGGATTCCATAAGGCCACCTGAGAAATTTATCGTGCCATCCAAGAACCCTACGTTCTCACACCCTCACCTATGAAGCGGTCCACAAGTATGCCTCAAAGTCAAGGAAATAAGGACCAACGGAACTGCACAATCAAGAGTGCCACTTAGAACAGTTCTGAAACCAGTTTTGTTCCTTCTCTAAATCGGCAGGATGACAGGTCACATCGGTCCGACGGCCCGCTCTTTGTTGTGAACGTGGAGAACGTTCTGAACTCCTGAATCCTTCGGATCTTTAATCTCGATTGTGTAAGGCGCACAAACTGAATAAGTAATTTGTGAAAAATCGACCCAAGTAAAATCAGCATGTACTAGTATGTATCATGGCACTTCGATCGAAGACCACGGTCTGGATATTCGGACTGGCTATGTCCTCATACAGACAGAGGGCGACTTTTTCCGTCAAAAACACATTAGGACTGTACTGCAATGTAATTGCCAAATATGAGGAGTGTGAAGACCAGATAATTTGAGAAGTGATCGCGTTAAAAAACAACAGTGAGTACGATCCCCAAAGTCGGGAAACTAACACGCTCAAGACTATGCCAGAGTTACACATTAAACTATGAGGTATGAATGACGCTCAGTTTATCCTTCAAGCACCGCGCTTCCGAATATTCGAGTCATATAATGCGCGTGGGAGAAAATTCGTGTGAGTTGAGAAAGATAACTCCTTTACGTAAAATCGCGGGTTACTGAAACATACCGAGGATGAAGCAGTTAGATAACCTGTAACCGAAGCAGTGCGTCGAAAAGAACAACCCAATTGAGCACTTGAAATTAATATACGAGGCTCAAATAATAACACGACGTGCAGACTAGACAGACTTCCCAATATTCCAAACAAAGGCTTACAGCGGTGGAGATCAGGAACGCTTGGCAAAATTTCGCATCAACTTCTCAAAACCCTCAACAAAACAATTAACAAAACCCAATTACCAAATTACGCGTAAGACTCCTGTGCTTTATTCTCCAAAAAATACAAAACGTACGCTATCTTCGAAATAATACACAAAAACCGGGGGACAAATCGACTAAAACGTACCTTGAAGTGATAATCCAGGCGAACAAGGAATGGGAAAGAAATGGCTTGCAGAATGCGTTTCTCGTTCAGTGTATGTTCCACTTGTTTCAGTTTAACCACCTGATTTACGGTACATGTTTCAAGGGAAGCAACTAACCTTCTGTTTATCCAAGATTTTCATAGCGTAGTAATTCTTGCTAGCCTTGTGCTGTACTAGCATCACGCGGCCAAAAGACCCGGTACCAAGGGTTTTAATCCTATCAAAAGCGTCCAATGTTGAAGTATTCTAATAACGAATTTAACCGAAATGTTGTATTACTAACCTGAGTAGGTTTTTCCCATCGTTCCAGAAATTCCTTCTTAGCTTCTTCCAGGAAAGCCTTAACTGTTAACAAAAGGAAAATGCCAGTTAAATTTGATGCTCAATAGATGGCAAACGTTATACTCCACTTACCATCCGCAGGGTCTCCTTTTTTAGCTGTTTGAGCGTTCCCCATTTGCTCGTCAAACGAAAACGTCTAACCCAATCAAACGAAGCGCCTGGCTGCCACAATGTTGACTCTCGCGCTTTGGTGCATTAAAACACTTGACGCGCTATTCAGGTTAAATTACTTGTGAACTAGCGAATGGGGCAACCGCACGGCAAGATTTTGTTTATTTTTGACGAGTGTCTATCTGTGGTATTCTGAATAGTCTCTTGAAGTGTAGGTGGTTACATGCCTGCAATAAAAGCACAAAACCAATGGTGAATACCTGAAGCTGGTGAGCACCTTTCGAGTTTTCATTCAAGGTGTTTGCGACATAGCGGTTTGTTAGGCTCATGGAGCAAAGAGAGTCGCCAAAGCCTGCGGAAGGCATCCGTTAGGATTCTCTATGAAAATGTAGCATCTTTTCAACGGCTACTAATTTACCCCAGGTTTTGACGACCCTCCACGGATCGACTGCCACTGGTTTCCGGTGCGTTGCTATCGGTACTGAAATTTAACATTGCTTCAACTGGATTGCTACAATTCCAAAATGTGACCGTCATCCTTGTTTATTTCGTCGGGAATTGTCGACCTTTCTGGGGTATAATGTAGCGCTTCCCAGGACTATTCCACGGCGACCGATGTGAGTAATCCACTGGGCCACATATGGTTACAGGTTAAGGCTGAGATCCCACCATCGCATTGCCGCGGTCAAAATCTTCCACCATCATAAAAATCGTCATCAGCCCGTGAATCAATATAATCATCAACTTCAGTTCCGACTCTTCTCGATGCGCATCGTTTTCAGCTAATCATAGCATCACTCAAGTCTAATATAAGATATACGCCGGTGGATGGGCGAACTGAATTGCCGGCCTTGTTGGGGAAATCATCCTAGTCAAATCAAGCTGTCCGGAGACCTGTCATCTGCAATGACCGAACATCACTTGCGGGTTACGGACTAAACAAAGACGCCCTGTTCTGTCAGAATGTTAGCGAACATGGACCCAGCACATTTAGCTCAACGCTTCTCGTCGCCTCACGGAGATTATGGTAACATCCTGTGGAAATTTCTGTGAATACATTATAGATACCGATGTGATAATGTTCCTTGTCTCCATAAAGAGCTGTCTTGAACTATCGCGTTTTTCGATATACCGTGGCCAGCGAAGCAGGGAGCCAAGGATCGACAGAGTTGTCCAACCGTTCAGGAAGCCAAAGCCCAACTATAAATGCCCTTGAACACTTATTTAAGGAGAGGAGTTGATGATTCATTCCTCCATACTCCACTAAAGCATGAATCATACTGCGACTTCAGCGCATTTCAAGATTGATCTACGAAAAAAAGTGCCCTGTGGCGAAACACCGTTATATACACACAACTCGTCGCAACATGACCTACCTAGACGGCTGGAGCCGACTAATTACCTGGAGTACAAAAATATTGATATCATTTCTTTAAAGCAAAAAGGTTTGTCAGCCATCAACATCCCCCTTGGGGATTCCAGTGTCGGTGGGCGATTACTTTGCCCAATGGCCTCCGGGTAAACCCTTAGTATCTATCTAAGCTTGGAGCACTAGCTCGTCCCTGAATGTGATTAAGAGGAATGAGCTACTTAAGAGCTCTGCCACATAAACATAACCCTTCTAGAGTCAATACTTGCGAGGTTGTAGGTTGTGGTTTCGCTCCCTACACATATCCTGTCGGCGCATAAGAAATTTCACTCAATCAGTGAATTACCAAAATAGTTTTGTGCAGAGGCCATTCTATCACGCTGATTGGGGCTCAAAATTCCAACCTCGTCACACTCAGATTTTACCACCCTCCTTCATTACCACAATCAACCTACAGTTCCTCCAGTGGCCCAAACATTCTTCAGGCTAATAAAATGACTTACGCCAACTGTTTCTGAAAAGCTGCTGCACGATTTAGAGGGATCATTGGACCAAAATATTGCATTTGAAAGCAGTCTTGCGAAAATCCATAAACCGTCTAAATTGACGCTCTTTTGTTAGGTCTCGTCCGACCGTGGTAGGAGCTCATGCAATGCAAGGAATCATACCCCTCATTGTTATTCACTATATTAGGCTGCTGTAAACCTGACTTCACCCCCTAAAATGCACACGGGATGGCCTGGTAGCCCTCTTAAAATTTGTTTTCCAAAAAATACGTCTCTGTCGCTGAGTACTTTAGTTTTTCCCGCTACCAAAAACCATAACTTTTTGAGAATTTTGATGTGATGGACAGGCGTCGGATTATTCTACATTGAACAAGTAAGATATTACAATTAACCGCGTAATTGATTGACGCAAACCACATTTCTAGAGTAAGCTTCCAGGGCGATGGAAAACTGATGGCGCATGATGTTGTCATGAAAAGGGGCTTGCGCTCCGCTCCTTTATCATAGAATGATTGCGTCTGGTCCAATCAATTTTCTTATCCCATTCGTGGCCTTCTGTACGAAATTGACAACATCCGACATAATGCCCTACTAAGAAACCTCTCCGAGATAGGTTTTATAAACAATTTACAGTGTATTAAGGAAACTGGCATTGAATTTCAAATAAGCGCGTTCGGATTTGACCAAACTTTGGACCAATTTTTCTTACTGCAGGGCAAACAGCAGCAGCTAAATAATGATGTTTGTGCCATTAAAATTCTGCTCATTTCAAGATACAGCTCTTGGCATATTACTAGTTAAACAAATCTCGTTTAGTTTAAATCCTGGTGTCATGAGAGCAGAACTATCCTGATTAGACACTAATTAATTCCGATTGGTATCCAGTGGCAGACTTCGCCACTCTAGCTGTTGCTCAGAAGAAGGGCACACACTGTGTACAATGACCGAACTGCGTCCAGCTAACGCCTATCACATAACGATTGATGGTTACGGCTTCATCACTTATTCCATCCAACTTTACAACCTGCCTGTATCACCCTTGTGACCCCCTGGCTGGGTCCCTCAAAACTACCCAAAATTCTCCGTCATTCATACTCACTGCTTGCTCAAACTCCTCCTCATTCTATTTCAGCAACCTAATGTATACCCTCTGACAATTCACGCCAACTTAAACGTCTTGTTTACCTTATTCCCTTTGTCTAAGCTGAGCAATATTTAATAAGCCAGCTTGCATCCCATACACCGGAAAAGTTCTTCATAAACACAACATGTTCTCCATGTAAATAAATTTCACTCTTGGTTGTTGATTAAGTGACTTTGTTCTGTTTGTCGAGCTCGACCAATAATTGCAAACTTTTAGTTACCACACCAGACGACATCATCAGCGCGCTGTTGATTGGTCGCACCAATACGCGCACCGCAGAGATCCTGTTCGACATCCATATGCTATCTACCACTTCTCAAAAGTTTAGTATTCCAGGAATATTGGAGGCATTGGAGGCAACAGTGAACGAATATTTTGCAAGCTCGTGATAAAAAAATTATTCCCAAGCTTATAATCTAATCACTAAGATGTATACCACCCTATTCCATAGCCAACAGATTCTGGTTAGTTGGGAAATACTCTGTCGACCGGTGCGTACGTTTGGCGCTCAACACCCAAACTAACGACGCCTACAGAGACACCCGTCTACATCGAACTTAGTGTCTTATGGCTCAGCGATGAGACAGACGTATCCGCGCAGTATATGCGTCTGTCTCCGTTAATCGTTTTATCGCTGCTTTATGTTCATGCAAACCGCCACATTCCCCGCATCGGTATTAATCTAATGGATAATCAGTGGAAATGAGAAATGTGGCTCTCCGTCATTCAATTTCTACCCTGGATTGCCATGATGTTTGGTTTATATTCCTTTTAGCTGGTCGCGCTACTTGATTATCGGAATTAGGCCACTTATTTCAGCAGAGCTCAATGGACATTACAATGGTAAAAGTGCCCGGCTTCTGGCTGACCATGGACGTTTGATATAGAATAAAAGGTACCAGCCGACTGGATACCGTTTCGACAGTACAAGTACCGGTACGCTATTCGGTAAATGATTAAGTTATCTACTTCCACCGCTGGTTAAATCGGCATTACTGATATTCTTAGCCCAATCTTCCTCTAACGAGACTACTGGATTCTGATGAAGATGGCCAAAACCTGAAAGGTTTCAAACGTTTTCCGGGGACAAGCTGTTATTCAATATACGAATGATTCAGGATCTCGACGTCGAGGTGTGTTCGACGTCGAGTGGGGTCATCTGAGGAGAGGCAGTGCGGATACGATGACCGGTAGTGAGGGTGTTCATGCGTTTCAAGACTGGGGATGATCAATGTGCGGAGTCCATCAAGGTACTAATCCATCTGGAACTGGGCCGTACTGTGGGTCATAGCACAAAATTTGTAGTTGCTAGGGGCGATTTAAAAGATGTACGACGAACGAAGCGGAGTATCATGTAGGTTGTTTCGCCCACGTGCATACTCTGTAGCAACGTTTACACGGGTTCAATATTTGTGTGTCATTTCCAAGTTTTGTTTCCCTTCCTACTACTTCGGGCAGTCCTTCCAACGATTCCTGCAGTATGAATTTTGTCGCCTCGTGGAGAAGGTAAAATCTTGATGATCCGTTCCTTTTGCAAACTTGCTGTCGACTAACGGAATTCACTTTCTTTCTTGACCGTAGTCAGTCAAAACCGTATTTATTTGCATGTTCAATCTGGGTTCTGAAACTGATCGATGAATCAAAATGGATGTGGATGCAATTGTTCGGTTTTTGCACCGGGCTCTGTAAAATACCACACAAATATGCTAACCACAATCGACTTTCGAACGTACTGTTGCAGCTATACTGGACGAGTTGTATTTTGCATCTTGATGATTCCCCGCAGTTTCCAGTTATCGGTTCAGCTTTTCGCCTTAGAGTAATCAGCACAGGTGCACTTTAAATTTCGCATGTATTTCGGTTAAACTGCTGCAGCCTGTGTCACGTACCATGGTTACGATCTCGACCGGTATCCAGTCCAGATGTTTTTGTACCAGTGTCAATCGGAAATGGCTCTATGAGGATCTGACACCGTTTTCACATTACGCAGACTAAATGCCCATGCGATTCGATGTAGCTGGCACATGCGCGATTACACACAAGACATGACTCGAAAGGTTCACGGACAACCAGGGTACCTAACTCTTCCAACACAGGTCGCACAGACTGCAACAATGCACACTACCTTACCCGAGCTAATTAGTGTACACAATACAGATGTATGCCTAACAGTCACTGTGTTTTCTGTGCGCCAACTCAACCAGAGAACTCATTCCCGCATTTGATAATGAAAAATCTTCTAGGCCATCTCAAAGGCGCGGATAATAAGACGAAGTTAAATTACATCGGTATCTGTTCGTCAAACGGTTATAGAACTTTTTGCAGAGTTCAACCACCAGTACGAATCTCATCAGTCGTACCAAAACCTTCCAAATCATTTTAAGGGAGCAACTTAGCACGTAACTCTGTGTCGGCTCACCAATGGCGGTTGAGATTTGGTTGGAAGTTTCAGTGGTTGTTTAAATTTTCTAGGACCCACTTAACGTGTTGCTGGCAGGCTGTGGTCCAAAATGAAAGCCTGGCATTACTTTGTACCGATCTTTATTTTCCGGGTCTCTGGAGAATGCACATCCTCACGAACTCTTCCGGGATGTAATCGTTTTCATTCATTGTGTTTTTCTCGCTCCGTATATCCTACTGATTCGGATTTTGTGCCATGTTTTGTTTGTGTAACTTCTTTAGTTACACAACTCGCCACAAATAGTTCGAATTTGCATTGTCTAACTCAACTTCAGTTTCGGTTTCTGAGTTAGCACTCGTGATGAATGCTTGCGGTCTTTAAAGTGCACATTTTAAGGGCATCTGCTGCATCGCAGAGATGTAGAAGCATCAATTCAACATATTAACGACAAAGCGAACCCTACTTCAGCTGAAGTTCTTCTTTCAATCCTAAAGAAACTTGCAGGTCATATCACATGACCATTGTGTCCCAATGGGCGGAGAAGATTGTCACCAAGGGCGGTGGGAGAACTGAATCATTTGAAATAGTTTTCGGATGACCAACCTAATTTTTGATCCGTTTAGGTCCGCATCTGCTTGAGCAACTCTCACTCCTTGCAAACCGAGATGTGAAATCCAAAATATATTTTGGGAGCAGTGCGTGTGTAACTGGTTTTCAGCAAAACAAAATTTTAATATCAAGCCTGATCCTCCAAGGACTGTGTGCTTGTGGCATATTCGCGGGCTTTAATTTCGACTTGGTTTCTTATTGACATCTGCGGATCAAACTTTTTCACTCAACGGGTCAGGATGAGCGTCTGAGTGAATTGATGATTCATCTCATTTCGAAAACAACAAGAGCCAATGGTAGAGCCTTCAAGTCTAATTGGTATAATTGGTAGGGTGTCACAACGACCTTTGTTTGGAGACAAAACTATTCCAACTTTATGCATAAGGACCTCAACCACACCTTCCGATTGAGTGCTTTACGCTCGCCAAAAACATAAAGATATCGCTGTCAATAAAGTCACTATTTAAGCCTGACATGAAAGTTGGTGCTTCAGACACTGTGGGCAATAAATATATATTTTTACTGCCCAACGAAGTTCCGTCACCAAAGGCTGAGTTCCACTGAACACCCCACTTACAATCCAGGGAGAGGTAATGAAAGTTGTGCAGAGTTTTACGTATCTTGGAAGTAGTACTAGTTCTGTTTGTAGTGTGACACGAATCTTCGACTTGGCCTGTTCGAGCAGCGGAACTGAGACGTCTTCAGCTGTTCGACAATCGTTGTCTCAGAACCATAGCTCGTGTGAGTTGGTGTCGGCGAATCCGTAACAAGGCAGTTAGAAAGCGCGTTTTTGGTTGTGCAATGGGTACTTCCATTGAAGATTGTGTCCAGCACCAGAAGCTGCGTTGGTTGGGAGGTGTGTTGTGTATGCCGAACCATCGTTTGCCGAAGAGAGTGCTGTTTTCCATGCCCAATTCAGAGTGGCGTAAACAGAGAGGTGACCAACCGTTGACTTTGCAGAGGAGTATGAAGGAGATCACGAAACGCTTGGGTGCTGTCGGTGCTATTCGCCTTCCAGGATGAGGACCGCGTGATCCTCACTGTGCCTGGTTAGGGACACTACAAGATATGGCTGCCAACCGATGTCAGTCGCGTTTTGTTTGTCAATTCCTATCCAGATTGCCTGAGGGAAGGTCTGGAGGTGTAGGCACCTCGGAATGATTGTGGTAAGCTAGCACTAAGTCCCTTCCCCGTCCAACTTTACTCTTTTCTTCACAGTAAGACTTTCAAATAAGTCATGGTTGTACGGCAGTGAGGCATCAGTGTTGAACACTGATGTCATGCTGTAGATGATGATGATGATCATTATTGACGGAACTAGAGTGAAAAACGCAATTACAGTTCTAGATATTAATTCAACCTCACCTTGATTTTATGACTTTTTTAGGCTAAAAAATGACTTTTTCTCTTAGACACTCACAAAAAACGAAATGTTGGCTGTTGAACTAAATAGAAGACAGGGCGATACACTAACAATGGTAAAGATATTTTATGCGCAAAAGTAGTATTCAATACCAACACTTGCTGAAACAGATCCACGAATTTTATGGCCTGGTGGTACCCTCGCTATGGAAATTGAGGAGTTCAGATAGCCGAATGATATGTGAAATCTAACATCTAGCGGAAAAAAGGATGAATGTGTGCAAGTGTTTACAAGTTTTTACGATACTAAGCACACCACCAAGCTGCTAGAAATGCCTTGGGATCAAATGAGATGTTGATTTGCTCTAACTAATTCTCTGAATGCTTATTAATATGACGAGTATTTTGAATTTTTTTATAAAAAAGATGGCCAAAATTTCGTTACCATTGGTAATGATCTTAAAATTGCCTTATATGTACTGCATTCTGGTGGGAAATTTCCTAGGCCTCTGGGATAATCTGATCTCCGAAGAGAGCATTTTGCAGTACATGTGATAAAGATGTGTATTGGAATTTTATTTTACAAGTTCGTCGATGGTTATTACTAACAATTTGCTCCGAAAATGAGACGCCTATGAATAGAAAATAGCCAGAGTTTAACTAGCACCTCACTTGACCGTAGAATAGCGGGCTGGTAGCCCCGGGACTGGAGAAATATGGACCCAAAAGTTCTCAGACGTGTGCAGGAAAACTAACATTGAGCTATGATGAGCAAAACTGAACCAATCAAAGACAGAAAAAGCAGATTATGCGTTAAAGATGTTGGTCTGTCCGTGGCAGCAGTTCATTGCAGGAGTGATGAAAGTGTAAATGTAAAATGTCTCAAAGATGGTACAGACAAGTGCTCCTCTGCTCTTGGTAGATTGATGGACAAGCTTGTGTAGTAGAACTGGGACCAATACTGTTGGATTTGGCGAAAATGGTGCTTCAGGGCGTCGAAAAAGGTAAGGGTCTGTGATCATTTGAAATTGAGGCGACTGACGGAAGCAAACAATATTTACACTAGCTAAACACATGTGACTTCTGGGATGTTAGTCTCAATGCATCAGGATTAAAACCTCATGCAAATTAGGGAGGCCATCAATAAAGAATAACTCATCTGCAAATGATTGGTGTGAAAATGCTTGCTGAACTTGAACACGTTGTTCGTGGAACTGGGGTATTGCCATTGGGTAAACCTGCATGGTGTTAAGAAATGGCTGACCATTTTTGAGGCACGATATGGCAAAATCTCCTTCCAAGTCAGTGATTCAACTTTAATTTGAGTGGCAGTTATTGCTTTGCGGCACAACACATATGCACATGAGGCTTCGAAAATTCACAAATTTGTTCGGTTTTCTTAAGCAAAAATGCCATATTTTTTGTGAAGCCAAGCCACTAGTTATTGGATGTTTATATACCTTCAGGCATTGAACCGGCCAAAGTCAATCTTTGTTCCTCCAAGCCTTCACAAGCCCAACATGGTGATTACAATAACCCGTTTTCCTAAACAGCACCCAATCATATGATCCATGGATTTCTGCTAGACGCTCTAGTTAAGTGCTGCAAAACTGATACCAACAGTGTACATCTATGCCAACTGGGCGTGAGCGCACACACTATCAGATCTGTTAAATCTTGTCAGTCTGCCAAATGGATACTTGTGTACAACAGAGAAGATGACCAAGTGATCCAATTTCAGACAGATAGTATTGTATAGTAGAATCAGAAAGGGAATTGAAATTAGGTGACGTAACTTTGCACAGTGTCAAAATTCAGCTACATAGAGATAGACATGAAGAAACCTCCTAGAAGTTGTTCAGCGGTGAGGAAAAGAGTTGACCTTGAAACGCCTCAGAAACTGTGAAACAACAATGGCTACCTAAATCCCTGACTAGTAAGAAATGAAAGATTGAAATAAAAATGCTAATTCGAGTGAATAGATTAACGTAGATTAATTTAGACTTTTACGTGGTGACATCATAGCACAGGAATAAGTGGCTCTCTGGGTCATTTCCGTCTAACCTGCAACTGTGTATGACTGAATCAAAGAGCTCGTACTATGGAATATATTATACTGCAGAAGTACGGGATATTGCGGAAAGATGCATCCAGAAAAACTAAATGTTCATCCTGAGTACCTCCACTTATTGTTATACAAGAGGTGATAATTACAATGCTCAAACGAGTAATAAATCATCAATTATCTAACAGCGCAAGCTTTCTTCACCACTGACACTAAAACATGGTTGTTACGTTGACTATTCACAAAGTCATAAATCAGCTAAAATGATTTACAGCGAAATTTTAACCAATATATTTCCTAGATTTCGCTAAAGTAATGCTGCATCAAAAGTTGGCGGACCTGTGCCCCCACGAAGTACGCGACTCCTCTCGCCGCATGTTGACATAGCCTTAACGCCTTAGGGTGTTTCTGGCTTGGAAAATTCCTGAGGGTAAGGGGTTTCAAAGCCATGGATAGAACAACAGCTGTGCAGTCGGATATTCTCGTTAGGTCAGTCTGATTAACCAGGCAAAGAGCAAATGTCTGTGATTGCTGCTGTGCACCACATATGTTATGCGGCCCAGAAATTCTGGATTCAATTTCCCCGTAAACTTTCAATGGAGCCCATTTTTTAGGAAGGTCTGCAGCCCAAATGTAAGTGTATGATCAAACGCACAGACGTAAATGAACTGGTCCGAGCTTAAACACCGGCCTGGAGGGGAACAGCTTGTTATCATGCTGGAAATAGTTTGCGTACAAAATAGTAGGTGGCAGTTTTGGGTTTATGCGACAGGTCGCAATGACGTAAGTGAGGGGCATGAAATGCCAACTATATAGAGGCTACTGAAACAGAAGTACACTCATGAATCTTACTGTAGTTTCTCCTCAAACTTATTAGGTAAACGATATAGAAAGTAATAGAATAGGTCATTGTGAAGATAATACCTCGCTTATTTGAAGTTAAAACGGATGACTGCAAGCTGTGATGCATTCAGATGTCCACTATCACCTACTCTCTTACGCGGATAGCCTACAAAGTTAGACACTACGCAAATCTCTTCATTACAGCACTTTTTCACTGAGATACATTCAGATTTGAACTTACGGTGCTCGATGCAGTATAAAAAGCTTATGCTCCATGTCCAAGTAAGCAAAAAAATTGTCCCAATTCCGTAATTATGATTGAGGATGAGACGATATTTTTGCTAGAAAGAGAAAATAACGTTGCCACGCCACCGAAGAGCTGCGGAAGTTTATGGATAGTAAAGCCATCGCCCTGTACAGATTGAACTGTCAATGTGGTGCTGCTAACCATGCCATAAATGTCGTCGGCTTTCTTTGACTTATCAGAATTGTGTCACCTTTGTTTCCATTGTCATTCTCGAAAAAGTGTCTTGATACTAATGAACATTCTCTGGGATGTCTACCGTTGGAAAATGAGATTACAGGTTGTGTAAATTTTAGCGCTAGAGTTATCCACCTCAATAAAATTTTCCGTTTATTCATCCGAACGCAAATATCTTGACACCGCTAAATTATTGATTCCCAGTCTAGATGAAAGGCAATCAAAAGATCCCTTTCTGGATCTGTCAGTAATCGAATGCGTTTTTACTTCCAGCAGTGACATGGCAACATCCCTTAACCTCGAAAGCTTATTCGGGAATATTTCTGCAGTGTCTTTTAAAAAGAACTGCAACACCATTTGGGAAGTTGATGCTTAAAAGTAATCTTATACTGATCATGTAGCAGTGTGCAATGGAACAATTACTTATGCAAATAAGACTGTTGGCAATGACAACGTATTTCGAACACGTGCGAAATCATCGACATAACCCAGAAAATATTTGGTCTGTCTGTTCAACAGGTGGCTCAATATTCTGGTGAGAATAGTTTTCTATTGATCTCAGCAGAACCCCTGATTTGTGACTGAGCCCAATTACTTACTTGTGCAGTTGAAATTAAATACCAATAAATCCACAGAAACACCATTTCGGTGAGGGGGGGGGGTGAGGGGCATTTTAAACTCATCCGTTGTTAGCATGAGGTCAGTTTAACGTAAAATCGATTAGTACGGTCAAGAGTAATACTATTTTATTCGTGAGTTACAAGCAAGTGATGTTTTTACGTGAGTAACGCTCACCTATCGAATAAAATTCTACTTCTATTACAGTGCGGGAAACGAAGACCGAAAAAATCTGACCTCTCTCTAGGTGGTGCTCTTTTCCAGAAGCTGTTTATTGAGTAGATGGAATTGTTGCAAGTAGGCAGGATTTTCAAGAGGTAATCTAACCATTATATACATATATAATGTTGGAGGTATATTTTTCTTTTGTGGTTCCTTTGAGGCAGCACCTAGTTCGTGGAATTTTGTAATGCTTTCATATGCTCCGTTGATCAATGCGCTTAGTACCAGCAATGAAGTTAGAATCAAGTGTTTGATTCGCTTTGCCTAGGACAGAGATTTTGTGAATTTCAGTGTGATAACCTTGCTCCTAAAATCTATACAAGTTACAGTTCACCAGCTGAACTTCCAAATTTTCCATTGGGCATAAAATACGTATTCCGTCAAACACTATGACTGAGGCTCATGGATGTAGAACACAAATTAGATTGTCGGCTAGTCCCATGCTATCGCAGTGGTAGCAGTCTTTCGCAGCTCATCAAGAGAAACAGGCTAAATTATTCACGAATCATCTGTTCTCTGCTGACAGACTCACGGATTGCGGTGAACACGCGGTTCACTGCGGTAGTCAAGTTTAACATACGCTAAATCGTCAGTTCTTGCTCTGCTGTTAACAAATTATCTGATCCTTACGAGAGTAGTGTTGTCGCGGTTGGTGATTACGCTAGCCGGACGGCGGAATACAAATATACCTTGTATGACTGCCTTTGTCCACAACGTGACCCACTCCATTTATCCTGCGGTGCACCCGTTAATGTATAATCCTAGTGGTAATTTAGTGCATGCTGTGTAGATGTCGTTAAATATCAGTGGATTCAAAAGAAATGGGCTATGCTGCCTAAAAAGCAAAAAATATCGAATCGTTCTTTAAGGTGTGGTTTGTACAAAACAACGCTTCCGAAGATATCCAAACCGAATATCCCTGCTTGATTATTCAACTGTTTAATGGAGCGATTGACTACATTATTTTTCGGGAAACCAATGCTTTCTGGATACTTCTTGTAGTGACGCAAACAGTTGAATATTGGGGGAATATCCTACAATAAATTGCTTTTATTCGCCAATAAGTACCAGGGGGCTTCAGGGAAAGTGGAGTTCGTAAACATGTGTGGTAGGCAGGTATTTTGTACTAGAATGAACCAGTGGGTTAAATGAGCGAGTCTGGTATTAAGCAGTAGGACACTTCAAGCCAGATTAAAGAAGACTTTTTAAAAGGTTTTGCCTTGTTTTCAAGCGCATGCATTTAACGAGTAACCTTTTTACAGAAGTAGATAAGGTAGATAGACGGAATATTTTTCCATGTAGTGGAGTTAGTTGGTAAATTCACGTTCAGTGTTGAAGGGCTGTTTGCTGATGAACAGCAAGTGAAAAATGCTTACAAGAAGTCTTTACTCATGTTTTTCTAGCTGATAATCCTTTGAGGAAATACCATGCTCCAGAAACGTGTAGCGGGAAGGCGGTGAAGGAAAAATGCGAATACGTTTGATCTTTTCTTTACACAAATCATTAAGTATCATGTGTCATCTGGCAGTCACTTTTGCGCCAAGGTCACGGAAAGTAGAAAGTCATTAAAGGTTAAATCAATGTCAGGTGCTATATTGACACAGCCTGATGGAATGGAGGGTTTTTGACTGCAAATTTGATCACGATCTTCGGTTCCGCATTTCCGTTGGGTGTAATACTGAATTATGTGGCTCGCTTTGCTTGGTTTTAACATCACGACGGACGTTCCGGGTAAATAACACTTGACATGCAAATTAATATCAGTTTTTATAATCGATATTGATGCGGTCCTCATTAGTATAACTGAGGTTCGCATGACTGTCTGAAATCCCAAAACCTGTTTGCGAGACTTATGTAAATTAGGTTCTGTATACCCTGAATTATTCAATGCTCAGTCCTCGTAGTCAGATGGTACGTGGCTTGCAAACCTTTTGTTTTGGCGTTGAATATACTTAGTATTGTAATGTGATCATGAGTTATTGTTTGCATACTGACGGGTACACAACTATTCAAGGTTGCTGGTAATTGACTTTGGCTACCAACGTGGAACCAGCGCATTTTTTTCAATTTCTCAGCACCTGATCATGAAGGTTTCCGAGAATTTATCACAGCAAACGATACATTATTTGTTCACGTGACATGCGTGTAAACTGCCCTATTTTATGATCGAGTTCAACTGCTCAATTCACAAGACTAGTAAGAAAATGTTTTTTGTGTGTGCAAGTTCCATAAGTTCCACCGTGAGGTTCCGTCCAAAATTGCATTCATGGTCTTGTCCACGAATAAACACTGCGACGTAAGGACAACCCAAGTGATGCTATGTTGCGGCCGCTTCTTCTTGTTGCCTGAGGATAAAACGGCTGGAATGCTTCTTTTACATTTCAAGGCCTATAGATGACTGTTGTTCACGCGAGAAGGGGCAATCTTTACCACGGAATAGTTTGTTAGGTTATTAAGGAATGTCTGTGGTAAAGGATGGTTTCTGAAATCACTTACTTATTTTCCCATCTAAGGCATCGGTCAAGCTGGGGTACCTTAGTTTAACCATACTGTACATGATTGTACTAACTTCATCAGGCAGGGTGATTTTCATAAGGAATCAGGTAGTCTCACCAACTAAATCTTTGTATTCCGTGCCAAAAAAACTTATAAATCAGACCAAATACAGTGAATTATTCCATTTTAATCCACTTGCACAACATGTCCCAAATATGTAGTTTTGTGGAGGTTGTGAAATTCGAACGTTACTTTAGGTAACACATTATATTCACTGTCAACTTGTGAAGCTAACTGGTATTATGCGTACACGTCTATCCTGTAAAAATGTGAAAGAAGTATGCAAGGCAGCGATTGGAATGTTCCAAATAGAATATTCTGAAGAAGAGGCTAGACAAACGATGAAAAACCGGAGGTAGAAAAAAGAAGTAGCATCTAAAAGCCAATTGCCATGAGCGCTGAGGCAGTTATACACGATTGCTGCAGTATTCATAAAACTAACTTGCAATGCCGATGCGTGCCATGCTCATGAAATGAGAGATGAGACATGTGAATGGTTAGGTGATACTTATTTTCAAATCAGAAGCTACGGAAGAAATTTGGTTTCTGGCAAGCCCTATCACCAGCGGTCATTTTGACGTAGGAGCTAATAAAAAATCTGTAACATTTCCTAAAATGAAACTGCTTTTATCCACTGTCACTGTTGCCGTAGTAGGCACTGTGTAAAGGACCTAAGTCAAGAAGCTTTATTCCTGAAGATTATATGGATAAAAGTACTGACGAGAATTATTTTAACCTCCTTGGTACGTGGCTCAAAAACTGGCCTTGAGATGTAATTCCCAACGTGCAAAATAACATTGGCGTCAAGCCAAAAACACCGCAGTTCTAGATGCCCAACATTCCCAGATGATTGCAAAGCAAGTTCAAAGCAAGTTCTGTTAATTCGCCTGGTGTACGTTTGTGACGGTTACAATAAAAGCCTCACAAAAATGCATTCACGTTGTCCCACTGGTTTTATATAGCCCACAAATAGGCGAGGAATGTTCATCGTGTTCAACAAGATTAATTCAATTTTACCTATCTCAGGAATATTGGAAGCCTTGTCGTCTGCAAACACTGGCAAAAATAAGGATTTTCGATTTGTTTGAGTCTTTTCACTGTCAAAAGCAGTAGTAGCACAATTCTTCTACAGGGACTGGTCGCCTGTTGGAAGCTTTATATAAATTTGGAGGATTTAAAGGTTGCAAAAAGTGCTAACCATGTAGTTGGAAAACGTCCTGGTCACGTAGTGTTTTGGTGCGAAACTTTTGCATAAAATGCATAAAATTTGGTAAATTTTCCCTTACTGCCTTTCCAGATGATTCACGTCTAGCTGATGGCCCTTCTGACAAATCAAAATGCGTGATCGGCCACAACCGTTGCCTACTAGGAAGCTATTGCGTTCAACTTTATTATGCGCTGAAAGAACCTGTCTTTTGATTTGCATTATGGTCGATCTGCAAGTATAGTCAAACTTGATGAACTTGAAGGTGGGTAAATCGAACACTTACATCTTTACCCGTGCTTGGGATAGTTTCCCCTTGGAATTTTTTGGGGAGAATTTTCACAAAAGCACACAAACAGTGACCACTCTGCTCAATGGCGCAGCAACCCAAAGAAGCAAACATGCCTGTGAGGGTTTGCCTTTGGAAATTCGGTGAACAATTTGTTCCATAATATCTGTTTGAGTACTGTATATTTATTTATGTTAAGCGAGCTAGAAGATAACAAAACTTGGCTCCATTCTTTTGACTATCTTTCAGTCATTTTTGTTGGCAACCAAACGTTTTCCACAGCTTCCTCCTAAACTTCCACCCTGCTCCGGGACACTCCCACTAGTTTGTTTCCAGTGGGATAACACTAAGGTGAAAACACTGTTGTTTAGTATGAAGAGACAAGTGATTTTGCTCTATGTGGATCACCTTTTAAGGACATGGATGCCCTCACCAGGCTTGTCCTGACTCTACCCATCAGCCGGTTATCTGGAAACCAATTCTCCTTAGCCATAACGTTATTTAACCATGAACACATTCTTGCTAGATAACGAGACCTCCATATGGACTGATGAATAACGAGATGAAACAAGCTGACTAATCAGCACGGCGGAAGTCATCGGTTGAATGAGTTCGTCAACATTTATTGACCATTTAAATCCTATTGTAAGGTTCAGGTGGAATAAACTTAGAGACATGTTGTTGCACTGAACATTTTAATGAAACAATCGATGTTTAAATGGCATGTGTTCAGCCCTTCCGGAGGCGTGTTTACAACCTCGGTAGCTTTGGTATTTTTGGCCAGTTGTTTCACGGATATGATAAGTCGTCCAGATAAGCCAGTAACTTGAGTTTCCGATTTTTAATTAAGAACTGGGTTATTCATCGTCTGAATGACCAGGAGGCCAAACGCAAAGTTGGGCTTGAAAAAAACATCAATGATTATTACGGGCCTCATGCAAGTTCACAGTGCACAAACTGCGCATGTGATGAGAAACTTTAAGAAATTCAAATGAAGAACCGTAGTGAAAAGCGGCGCAATATGGGTATACGAAAGAGGAAAAAAATCGAGAAGTGGGGAAAATGAAAGACTGAAGACAGTTAAAGGCGACCAACTTCCGGCAGTAAATAGTTGAGCATAGGTTCTACGATCAAGCTTCAGTTGATACCAAATTCTCGTAAGCAAATTTGACGGCGATAACTTACTGTTAGTTATACAGGGACATATCGTAGCCACCAGTTGCACGTCCTGAGAAGAACAGGTTATTGCAACCAGGTTACAAGGCACTGAGAGTAATTTAGTACTGGTACCATGTCAAAAAACTCATATGTATCATCGCTTTTGTCAATGTCAACCAGTATGCAGTCACTGGCGTCAGCTTTGACTCCATTTTCACTTCATATTGTCCGTTAAGTTCACAGTAAATACTCAAAACATCAAGTTAACAACTGGTTTATAAAAGTCTCATCTTAGCCAAACTGATTTTTCTATGCGATTGCTGATAGGTACCACAATAAGAGCTCTATGATGCGACACGTTTACCCTTTTTAGCATTTATAATTAAACGGACGAAACGCATAGCAAACCTTGAATTCAATAATGTGAACTTGGAGTTATTACCAAAATTTGCGTCATTACAAAATACCCTGTCATAACATTTGAAGGGATGTTTCCCTAATTACACATGGACTGTTTCGATATGAAACAGATTGTCATTTACGGATGGTCTGTTTGGAAAGCTCACACTTTCTCCTGGGACAACTATTCTCCATGTGCATAGTGCATTCAGCGCAGCAGACTTAAGTTCTATCAATAATGTTACTGCCCGGGAGTTGGTAACAAGACCATTTGGAACCGTAAGAACTCGAGCACGATTTAATTGATCAACGAATGAAACAGTCATGTGATCCGGAACGTTAAAAATAATAGACATTTTCCCAAGAGGGGCTAATTCCCGGTAACTAATTTTGTTGTGTATTCCGGGTATGCGTGGTGGGTATTGGCAAAAAGTGGACCAACTATGTCTTGGGTAGAAGTATGTCACTGCAATAATAGCTTCCAGCTTAGCCCAAAAAGCAACAAAAGCGCTGTTTTGTTAGGGATTTGTGTATGACTTGGTCAGAAAACCGTTTTTAAAGAAAACTTCACAGATGAAATTTGAGTCCCGGAAGACTTCAACTCAAAATAGGCAACACAACCGTTTTTGCAGCTGCTAAAGAACGAGGTGCTAATGAAAGGTTAAGAATGGGTTCCTTCTGGGAGTGGTGCAGGGCACACACAAAGATGGGGCGAAGTATTATACCTCAGAATGTTAGAAATTTGGAACTATTCCAAGCAGTACTTAGCGGCTTAATTAAGATACATTACAGTGTAGTAATACGAGGCTATAACATAAGATGATAAATCCGTGCTGCAGACCACCTGATCATGATATCGGTTATATCTATGCTCGTGCAGATATTATAAATGTACTAACAAGCACAAACGCAAAACCTGGACAATGCCTCACTTGGTTGTACCTGTTGAGTTTTTATTCCGCAGTATATGCTGACAAAAGCCTTATAACACAGGCCTGCAGCGCATTTAGTGGTTAGTTACTTTAGTCTTGCAATTCTTGAGCAAAATGAAGTCACCAGCGCCACTCTAAAATCAACGATAAGTGAAGAAGATATGGGCTACAATACAACGGACAGTCGCCAAGGATAGAAAGTAACATCTATGGTATGCGATGAGTCCTCTCCAGGAACAGTGCGATACAAGTGTCCCTTCGGAATAAAAAGGTGAACGCTGCAGCAAACAACGCAAGCGGTAAGGTTATGACGACTTGGTCAGATGCAGACGATTATCCCAACCCAGTTTTACTGGAGTTGTTTGCGAACAGTTTTGTCATCTAAAAGTATTAATACTACAAAAACTGAAGCAATTTTTATGTCCGAAGTTCCAAACTACCACTTACGTATCACCATACCACTAGACGTTCTTATTTTTTCCTACGATAGTAGGTGGTGTGAAATTCGTGCTGGTTATATTCTAGGCTGTTTTACTCAAAGGGCTGTAAAGCAGATGTTCAGAAATTTAGTTGGTGTAGCAGTCGTGGATCTAGTTTCTGCTGGGCAGCTCTGTTTAAAGTTTTCAGTAAGCTTCCAAAGATAGAGTTCTAAAGTTATTTGGTAGGGAACGAAACTGTGATTTCATTTGCCTGTGGTTGAGTGCACTGTTAGTGCTTTGCACATGGATGAGATGGTTTTTTACAGTTCTGACGGATAAGCTATGATCACAGCCACCACTATTGTTCAAGATAATGATTGCATCAATTATCTTTCGATCATTGTGGACTGGTTGAACATTAATTCGGTAATAAGAAACTAACTTGACCCAGCTTAGGTGTTTCGAATCATACTGCGCGTAGCAATGTACGACCGAAGTGAACGGTTAGGAATGCAGATCAGTCTTGCTTCGGCAATTACTGTACTACTGTAATCTAAAGCGGGCCTAGAGCGGAAAGCTCATCGTCCCTACTCCAGCGGCTGAAGTTTCCATTCCGAATTTCACAGTGGAATTCAGGTATAAGATCATACTTTCAGATTTTGCCGGACTTTATCTGTGCTTACCCGTATCTATCAATGTTAAAATGTAACATAAAAAAATTAAATACAGAAACATGTCACTTCTACAAGTGATCTCGTGATGAATAATCGGGGTCTGAGATTACTGACACACAGAGTGCTGGATTTCTTGACTCTCTGTGTGAGCTGCAGAAAGCAATCGTTAAATATTTAGACTGTGAATACACTAGTAGTAGTCCAACCGTAACACAGAATGAAGAGTCCATCACGTGAAAATGCATTCGAGGTTTATGTGTGTCGTATAGGTAGATAGTGTCTGTAAACGAGGTCGACTGTAAAGTGTAAGTTATCTCCGTTAATCAGGAATAGAACTAAACAGTAACAATAAGAAGACGATGGCCAATAAATCTGGTTGTTAACCATTGTCCGTGAAAGCAGAGAGTGTACACAATGTCATCGATCAACTCAATGAGACTTTCTGATGCCTCCGATGGCAATAGTAGAGTAGAAATGAATTTTGCAGGGAACTCGTGGTTTATGATCCATGAACTGCAACTCATTGGTGACAAAAAATTGTAGCTGCTTCGTTATGTGAAATCAGCGTAAACGTGAATTTGCCTGTCTAGGCTTGGCGACCTGGAGGTGTCCCGACCCTGGTTCTTCATTTGGGTGACATCAAATGGGAATTATAGCTGGACGATCTACCAAGATTACGAATAACGGACTGTAAACTGTTTCTAGATGAGTAGATTTGAGATAAAAATTGTAGTTTTTGGCCTTAATAAAATCAAAGATAGTAGTTCATAGCTGACAGATCATGCTAAAGCCGTGATTTTGTTAAGATATTTCACCAAATCCCCGGAACGTCCAATATCGTTATCAGCAGCTGATGTCGCCCTGCGTGAGCTTGGTAGAGCAGTGGCACTGAGATCTCAAGAGGAAAATTGTAAAACTATTTATTAGGAAACTGTCCTTAAAAGAAACACAGTGAATGACACGTTAGCCAGTGGCGGCGTTCGAGAACATGCTCCACTTAATGATGCGAGCACACCAGATAGTGGCGGAATAAAGGACTTTGAAACCGCATTCCATAAATGAAATATGACTTAGTGAGATCAAATTTTGATCGAAAGCGAATGTATACAGTTCAGCTGCGTAACAGCGTAACTGTCAAAGTGCTATAAGCTAGAGGAAAGGAGAAAACAGCTTGGAGCGTATAGTGATTGAGCAAGTACCACAATATGCATTTGAATATTGCCTATTTACTTATGTTGGGCGATCTGGAAAATAAACAAGGTGGATTTCATTCTTTTGACTATTCTTTGGCCATTTTGTCGGAAGCCAAACGCTCTCTACAGCTTCCTACTAAACTTCCACTCTGCTTCGGTACACTCTCATTAGCATCTTTCCAGTAGAATAACAGTGAGGTGAAAGCACGGTTGTTTATTATGGATAGACGTGAGTTTTTTTCAAGTTGGTCACCGTTTAAGGACATGAATTTCCCCACCATGCTTGTCCGAACCCTATCCATCAGTCGGTCTTCTAGAAACAATTTATCCAGTGTCATAGCGGTAACGAACCACGAACAGATTTTCTGTATACAACGTGACCTTCGTATGAACTCGTGGGCAACGAACCATGATTCAGAATCTCCACATTGTAGGCATCATAGTTAGTCGGATAATATTGTGAAAATAACTGCTTAGCCGCGCGTAGTAGAATGGATGGTCCATCCAAACTGTAAAACCTTAATGTTCTTACTGACCAAAAAGTGGTCGAATGAAATTATTGCATAACTAAATAACTCTGGTTGACTGTAACCATCCAAGTATGATTGCATATTGATTCTGCTGAATTATGCGCTGGTAAAGGTCGATGTTCCAATGTTGTGCGGTTACCCATGATGACGTCAAAATAAAAAGACCCACGCGACCTGTTTATAGAGAGCAATATCCTCAAATGGTCTGAAAGCACTGTTTGAAACGCCTGTACCTTAATGTAGGCACAAATGAAATGTTCACATACATGGTAACAAACGCTTAGTTAATTACTTCCGGTATCTGCGGCGGAATGTATATGTATATATGATTTATGTTGTCCAGCGCTGAAAGCCCTGAGTATTCGAGCACAGACAGATACTGCATATCCACTGCTGGATAGATATACAGGATAGAGAAATTTAATATTGAACCACAACAGTCACATCAAACATGCATAAAAGGTTCATTTGGCCGAATTTTGACAGGACACTGATGCTGAACACGAAATTCATACTTTTATGACATTATGGAACAACCATTGTTATGCACCAGTAAACGCGTTTAATTTTCATTCGAAAGCTATTTTCATCCGCCTATCATTGAATCCGGTAAAACAAAAATGAGTAGTTTGACTGAAGTTGTTTGTGGTTGACAGTCGAAAACGGTGGCTTCCAACAGTTGGTCATAGTGAAAAGTTTGTCTAAACAATGAGAGATGCCTGTCCTTACAAAGCAAAATTGGAAGCTTTATCCTCTACCTGAAGTTTATAAAAATACGTCACTTGAGTTTAACTCCGTTATCTATGCGAGCAACAAGTATGGTACGGAATGAAGGTACAGTCAAATCGTAAAAAAGAAAGCACTAATTATTTATTAGAATTTAGTTGGTGGATGGCGGTAAACAAACGTTTACATCCTGTTAGGCTATAGACTCATACGGTGTTGCTAAGGTCTTCCTTTTCGAGGGGTAGATTATCTCTCCGATCAACAGTAAATCAAGTCAAGAGAACTCAACGTACTTTAAACGCACTTGGGGAAGCAGTAGTGCCCAAGGTGGGTTAATTATGCCAAAATCTATTTACTAGGATCCTCCCTTCATTATCCTCACCTGAATAAGGGAAATAAACGGTAAACACTTGAGGACGATGCCCACGGAGTGAGCTGGGCCGTCGAACATCTAAAAATATGCTAAAACTCCAGGAACCAGCGGGTTTTTGAACCATCATGAAGAATATCGCAGGCCGTTTGTGTGGAGTTTTGCCTAGTGAAGTATTCAAAGGTGTACTGTTCTATTGACATTCTGTTCGTGATATTCACAAAGCCCCTCACGATCAGACCAAACATTAGTGTGGTGAGGCGGTTTTGCACCTCCGTGACCCAAAGATCTACACTAGAGGTTGTCATTGTGACACTTAACTACTCTCGTGCCAAGTCAGTCGATGGATAGGGTCAGCTTAAGAGTCTCCTGACCCTCCAGGTTTCAGTTGTAAAGTGCGTGGCAGCATGTGTCTTGAAAGTAATATTACTTCATTAGTATCAAATAGACCAGTCACGTTTTTGGTTGACGACCTCAATCATTCTACTGTATGGTTTCGGGTGCACAGGGATTATATCGAGTATCGTACAGCCTTGAACTGTAAAAGCAACAGTCATTCCATGCTACATAAATTGCCGTGCAGTTCGAACAGACGGTATAGGAAAAGTGTTGATGAGAGAAATAAGCTACTGCTGAAACTTCCCACCTATCCTCAGGACTACTTCTAAAACTTCGGTCCTGTCAAACGCACGATGACTCCTCTGTAATAGCCAGTCGTTAGTGCGTCATTCTTACATCCAGACAAGCAGTAATATTACCGCCCACGAAAGTCACCTTGCACCCGACTGTCAAACCTTGATCTTTTGTTTTTACACATGCTTTTACCATGAGAGTTGTGAAGCTAATTGGCCAACAGGTTGCCCTGATGCGCACCCATGAAAATTTAAATAGTTGGTGTTTCCGTGGTTCATGTGCATAGTTCATGTGGGTTAATTGAACCCAGGGCAACCTGGTTATTTGGACAACGGCGACTTCGAATTCCAGGCGATTCTTCATCTGCCGCGGTGAGATAAGTCAAGCGTTGGTATTCTTTTCATCTAAAAAGTTGAAATCTTCTAACTCGGCATGATCCCCTGAACTAATTTACTTTGTTCTCTTTCTTCATAAAAGCCAATGAGCACCCGCAGTATCTGATGTAATACCCTCACTTTGTTATTATTGCCCACCCTATGCGCCAGAAAATTTCTGCATCGGATCCAGAACTAAACATTCTGCTACTTAGTATTGTGAGATAAGATACGGTCCAAGTGACCAGAGATCCCGCGGTAAAGGTAGGGTGCGTGAGGTTGTCAGGGGTAGTACTCTGTTCAGCCAGACGCAACATCTATTAAAAACGGTGAAAGTCTTTTACAGCATTGCAGTGATCACTAACTGTTTCTCAGCTGCATGAAATTTAAGCACAGTGGACATCGTGGCACCAGCTGACGTCTACCATGTGGTAACTATTCAGAGAGCAAGATCGGCTACATAGCCACTAACATCCATTGACTAGGGTCTTCATATGGACGTGTGTCAGTTGGTACCATCCACATCAACTCAAAATATGCCCTGGTTTGGCGTAATTATCCACAATATTGCATGAAGATGGTCAAGAAAGTAACCACTAGGTTAGGAATTGAAGAACTTTGTGGCACCCAAGATGACCAATTTTGTAGTTAAAGCCTCCATGGACGGTTGAACGCTGAATACTTGGAAGATATCAGTCCCAACTAGTATGAAATAAGCATCTCCGTTCATATAGCAAGAAATAGGGTGTGTGATACTTTTGAAGACCCACAGTTAAAACAGTGGTTATCAAAATAGTCGCTGTCATTTGTGTATTTTCCACTTCCAATTCCTCCCAGTGTTTAGCATACTTAAGCCAGAAGAGTTGTTGAACCCAACTCAAGTATAGTCCTGTGGGTAAGGAAACGTGGTGAATTCGGAGATCCCTGAAAATATAGGGAGCCGGGGCAGCTAGGGAACAAAACACCAAAGGTACTCGAAAACAGACTATAACTGTAGTCAAGAAGGATAGTATCGGCAGATTAACACTCGAGAAGAACCAATATCTCGACAGAATACTTTGGGCAAAATGTCAGCTGTCCAAATAAACTACTCCGATGATGGGATTACGAGGTCTGCCCACGTTGCAACATATTTACTGTGAAGTCTGATCTCGTTGTACGAGGCGCGGTTTTGAGATAATCAGGCAGGACCACCACCGGATATGGGTGCACTGTCTACAGTCAGTTGCGTGAATGGCGTTTTGCATACCAGCTATGGCGGTCTTACTTGACTTCAAAGAAAACTTCAACTGTGTGGATAAGTTGGTTATTTTGCAGATACATAAAAAACGAGGAACGCCCTATAAGTTTGCGGATGTTTGCATTACCATCCATTCCACACATCTGTTGCGTCACTGCTGAAAGTGTACCATCCAAAAGCCTTCACATAACTAGTGCTGTTTGCCTGTCTTAACTACTATGATAAAATGGAACAGTCATGGGATGTCCCTTCCTATGACCGCAAAAATGGGTGTTTAAATCACATTTGATGAAGGAGTTGTAGACTCCTTCTGAGCCAACCACACTGTTCCGTTATTTGTCAATCATCTGTGCGCATACATTACCACTGATAGAATATCCGAGGTGGTTACCTCTTTCTGTATGCAGGGTGCCCTTCCAAAACATAAGTTCTTATTTTAGTGCTTCATATTTACGGGTAATTCTTTGAAAATTCGGAACGAGTAGCTTGACATTATCAGTAGATTCACTTATGATGACAGCTGCATCAGCCGTGAATGCACGCTTCACAAGCATCACCAGGTGAAATGTAATATAGTTTTTTGGTAGTATGACGAGATTTGGAGATTCCGCATTTTAAGTGAATCTGAAAATTCCAGATGCACAGCTGTTTCATTTTTATTGCAAATCATCAACAGTGCTCAACTAAGAAAACTCCAGGGGGTGCCAAAACCGCAACATCCCCCAGTGTTTTAAACACTTAACCGTTTGGCCACGCGCGGTTGATCAGCAATCCGCTTGGCCCGCATTTAGATGAGGATGTGACACTAATAATCCTTCAGTCACGGAGTCCCCATCATGCAGCTTCTTGTCGGGTGCCTCCTCCATCGACAGGTTTTCAGATCTTAGTTTCATACATGTTGTGATTTATTTATCCAGTGAATCATTCACAGACTCTTAATCGTGTAGTCTCCTGGGGAATCCCAATGAAGGTTCATTCCCGTAGGTCAAACCTTTTCCCAAATAACCGCACACTACCAACATTCTGCAAATAATTCAGGGGGGAATAATTCACGTGAAATGTGAATATTCCACCTGAGGAGCTGTCACTTGAGGAGCCAGTCAACGTGGGACCATGTGATGTGGACACCGCGATTAAAGAATGTGTAGTCATATCCTGTCTAGGTGTTAGATGGATTGCTGAATAGCCGCTCGTAGCTCAACAGTTAAGGGGGAAGTCGGGGTTTTTGAACTTTGTAAAGCTTTATTGGATGCACATCATTGATGATCCGTAATAAACATGACAGTTGCACAAATCTCGTTGACTTTCAGGATACACTAGCTTCACTTGCAGGACGAAATTCCGATTGAAAGTGAGGTTAATGACTTGGTTCACCTATACCGTCAGAAGAGAATGCCACTGTGGCTACGAAACGACCGTTAGAGCAGGTTTAGTTCATGGGTGCAAAACTTGGTATCTCCTCTGAAAGCATCACATGTCTTTAGATTTTTCTTACTGATAGCTCGGTAGTATTATTGGCCTTAACAGACCGGTGTATGAATGCAAAGAAAGGGTGCTTAAGTTAGTGATTTAATGGCTTGAATTCGCTCGAGCGGCGTGTCAGGCTTATCAGGTTAATTTAGTCGTTGTACGTAATAGGGGCACGCTTTACGCCTGTACTCTTAAAAGACAGATATTCCAGAGTGGACGGATTTCACCAGGTTACCCTTGGGAGTTTACGGTTAGAAGTTAATTCTAAGGTGCATACTACCGTACGTGTGTGACTGCAGAAGATCACGTATTATTACTGCATTTCTACCTACTAACCTTGCGAACACAAAAGCTTCGCTTACTTTCGACAATACTCTCCCTCGATATCACACTAGATCACCTATTTCTAGTTCGCAAGTAGCTGACTTATGCATGATGTTCAGGAATATTCCGATACGTCTTCGCAACTTGGTGGTCATTTGAACTCAATCTGAAAGTGGACCCTCATCTACATATTGGAAACTGGATATTATTGAATTTGTAGTTTAGCTGAAAACAAAAAATGCTCTAAGTCAGAAAAAAGTATGCTACGACTTGACCAATAAGTCACGTCGACTAGTATAAGTAAGTTTCTACACAATTTGCTTGGTATTAGTGATTATGTTGTGGCATTTTTGTGATCGATTCTGAACAAGATGTTGGTGTACCGTCTTGGAAAACGTTCAAGGCACACAAGTAGAATGGCTATCTTCTGACTTATAACCTACTCTGGACAAAATATTAAACGATTCATTGCAAACGTAACAAGACTAATTGCAAGCAATTATATGGGAAGAATGAGGTCGTGGTTTGTCAAACGGAACCGTGGCTAGTGTAACCAAGTTACTTGATGACAGGCTGAAAGCCGGCACTCATGAAATAGTTTTGGGTAACTTTTAAACTGTACGATGAAACGTTTAACAAGTCATAAAATATACGGTTAGTTACTGGTGCACTTGTTTTGGTAGGCAGGGTTCAGGGCACATGTTTTTTATGGATTTCAGGCAAGAAAAACTTACTCCAATAAAGACTGCGGGATATAGTGTTACTATCATGTATTGCGTACTTCGAAATCCATATGTTTCACGACACGTTATTTTTAGCCAGAAGTATCTGTTATATTTCTGTACCCTCAACAGCATGATAACCTCTTGTGGTAAAAAAATTCCTGGCTTTTCCAGGACCAAATTGGTGACACTCTAGGTTGTTTTTGGGTGTTTGTAAACATAACGAATAATCTATGTTTCACATAAGGAAAAACTGAGTTTTGGTACATTCGCACACGCTCATTCAGATAGTAAGCGATGTTTGGAAATAGACGTTATGCCCACCTTGAATCGAAATTATGTTTTGAGGGTTGGCTTGTATTTAAAAAGGAAAGTTTACCACCTCAAGAGCTTGGATAAGCATCACTCAACAGAGCCACTAAGACGTCGAACGCTGGATCACCTCTGGTTTACGAACAGTCTCAGTATGGGCAAACACCAAATGACAACCGGGTAGTTTGTGAAGTCCTGGAAGAGTGACATATTGTCATAATGACAGAGATAAACCGCAAACATCATGACGATGGTTTTTCAGGCCATAGATCAAATGGAGCAGGGAAACTAAATTGGCATTTATTGCTGTTTCATCTGTAAATCCAGGTTGTCACTAGTGTACCTCACCAGGTTTGTACACTGAGCAACTTAGAGCCTAGGTGAGGGCATGAGGTATTGGAATTTCCATGAGATTCAGTTTGAAAAGTTTTTGCTTTATGTCGGTCGACGTCACGTGGATAAAAATTTCAAACATAGGAAGCCTGCTTATTTTGATCAGATGTAGTAAACCTCACTGGAAGATAAATAGCGCTAAGCAGCCTTAAAATTCCATGAGCTGCATGCATATTGGGGTATCAAGGCCTCATGATGTTGATCATATTCGTATCAACTCCATTAAATGAAAACTTTTGTTCGGAAAAGAGACAATCCTCTTGTTGGAGGGAGGGGACATGCTGAAGAAATCATTATACTTTGTCGTTGAACACAACTAGCAGAAGCTTTGGTTCGTGATACACGTCTTTTAATTTTGTCCATATATCTAATCAAAATCTTAGGGCTGCTGTTTTCAGCTCAGACCACCGGTATTAAATTCCTTCTTTGTAGTTGGTTCACTGATACAATGCAAAAACACTCTGTGAATATCCAGACTAGCATGAAATTCCGCGAGACATGCTACACTAAAACACAACACAATTGCATATCTATCGATTGAATAATACTTTCGAAAATTCATGACAGAATATGTAGAAACTTACACCACTTTTCGTCTGAGTTTTTTCCGCGAACAGACGAAGAACTACGGGACAACTTTAGGATGGATCAAATTTGAGTTACATCCAACTCACCAATTTTCCGAGTTTATTCGTCGGGGATGAGCTAGAACCAGACTTTGATTGAGATTTTGATTTTTTATCTGAGGTGCTTGACATTTCTGAACCGGAGACTGTGACTGTAGTAAGCAGATTTCGAAACAATCCACTGCCTTGCCTTGTGATTCAGTTTATCACCACACACAGGTCTTTCATTTGTCGAAGTCGAGTATCACATTAAGGCCCACAGCACTAATCAGAGAAAATTCTCAACGTGCTAGTGAGGGATTGGGGTGACGTCTGCTGAAACACACATTTCTAGGCCAGCACATGTATATGCTCGTGATTTCTTTCGTCAGCATCTGACCAATCAGCATAAGGCCACAGCTGCTTTAACTCATGCTACGCAGAAACGCGTGGGCAGGATGTTCACACGCCCAATCAGTGGTACCGACGTTGTCTGTGTGGCCACATGGTTACTCGTGGCAACTGGAAGATGGTTACCACCTTTTGCTTTGATACTTGATAGATGATATGACACAGTCCCCAGAATGAGCTGGGCACATAGGCCCATGACGTTAAAAGCTCATACCACGAACGCCCGATGAGGACTTCTTGAAAGCTGTCTTGAGCGCAGCTACCAACCGATGTGCAGTTACTAGCCATGGATCAACACTCCAAATAAGCCGCGAATACACAGACCCTCCCGTTTTGTCGGTGATTACTGTACTTAAGCTCTTGCTGTAATCATAACTAATAAAGATGTCGTTTTGCTTGTCAACCTATATGTTCGCTTCCCTCATCAGGAAAGAGCGTAGATGTTCTGTGGACTGCTGCGGTCGGGTAGTCTACCTTTTTTATGGCGCTGAAGAAATGCAGGCTTTGCGCAGCCTAGTATGTATTTGGCTTCATGTTGGAAATATAGAGAGTTGAGACGTCAGCATAGCCTGATGAACGAATTGTATTAACACCAAAATGGTATCTTTCAGCTAATTATTCGGTTACTTGACTGTTACTATAATCAGTAAAGCGAAATACTAAAAAACGCATTCCAATATCAGTCAAATCGAAAGCATTTATGGCATATGTTTGTTGAGGCGATTTACCTACAATCGGTCAACCAGCCGGTGGTGTTTATTTGACCATTTTAAGATGGGAAGTGGTTAAAGGAAACAGTTGCTATTAAAAATGAAATATTCATCGAGGCCAAATTTTCACACTTTGATTACCGCACATAGCTTATTCTCATTTATTAAATTCACCAACAGACTGCTCAAAAATATCGTATGCCTTCATAATCCACGATGCCATTTCACCTTCTAACCCCTTTGCTGGAGAAGTCTCTGTATGCCCATTCATAACTACTGATATATCCGTCCGTCTCATTATCTACTATAAACCCAAACACCATTGTCATAGATACATTAAAGTAATTATTTAAACTTCGACGGTCAGTTTATCAGACAGTCTAGTACAAGCCAGAAAACAGATTGCTCTTGCATGTATCTTGGGCTCGGTTTCAAATGATGCGCACCTTTCATCTGAAAGGAATTTCCAAGACTTAGTTATGGTTGCCAACTTAACCTTCCCACTTGTTTCCGCTCGTTTCTGGTTTCACAACTCCGTATTTGGGATTGTCCTAAGCCATCTAACTGAAATAACTTTACTTAAAAGGTTGCCTTTGCATAGCGGCCCCTGGGAGGTCATTTTGGCAAGGCATGTGCTCAATGCAACATTTTAGCTGACTTACTGTAAACTTGGATACTTATCCTTCCTTTTTAAGACTACAATGCAGCTTGACGAAATGTAAAACTTCAGGGAAAAAAGGGTATCCGAGTGAATCCAGATACTTGATTGAACTGGAAACCTGAAGCGATAGAGGAGGCAAAAAAATATGGGAATATGCGTAAACTGTTCCAATGGATACGGGCAGCTAGCCCAAAGATATCGCCGGTGGACGGAATAATTACTGCTGCGACGACTGCCCTACTTCCAAGAAAGATGAACGTCCGGCAACAATTAAAATTGTTACATGCAATTATTTTGTCTGATCCCTGACTCACAATACAGCTATGGATAATGAACTTGAAACCCATTGCAAACTGTGGCATGATCGAAGACCATTGGACCGTCGAGCATCACATAGATGTTCTTTCTGTCCTCCACCCGCTCTGTTTAGAGATGGGGACGGAATCCTTATTAGGTACTCGCGTGACTTATGTCTCTACCTCAGCAGAAAAGACCATTCCAACCAGCTTGACTGAGTTAACAGCGGCACGAAATTAGAGGAATTGGCTTGACCCAGGTTATAGCTAGAATCTGCACCGCTGAGTTAACAGTGACTTAAGGAAGTGAGCCCCGAGGATAGAAAGTAGGATTCCGGCCTGGAAGGGGCTTTGTAGGGCTTATTTTATTTTCGTCCCATTCTTGGAGCGCAACACATGTATAGGCACTCTACAAACTTAATGTCCCATGAGTTGAAGAGTGCAGTCAATTCCGTACTCCAGCTAGCTTCTGAACGTCGGGTAGGCAGAAAAATTCGTGAATATCATGGGTCGTTCATATTTTCAAACTCACAGTCGCGCCAGAATGTATCAGGTGCTCTCCAACTTTGTGGTAGTCCACGATGTTGCCCTCTTTCACGAACTCTGCACAACTCTGGCAGTTCTTCGAACCACCGATCTTAAGATCTGTACAACTGAGATACTTGACCTCAGATATGAAAATGCGCAGGGAGAACAGGCACCACTAGAATAACCGATTAAGGTCATATGGTCGTTTGGCATGTGCTTCGCGCCCACAAATTGTTAAGGCCATCGTGCGGGTAGCACAGCCTTTGAACAAGCCTCTAATAATTCAAGAAATGCCGTTGAAGGCTGTGGAATGCATCCCGTAATTTGTATTATCTCTGATGCTAGTGTGATAAACAAAGTAAGCGAACGAACCTTGCCATTTAGGGCGACTGTCAGACTATAGTGCGGGATGTATTGTTGTACGGCTGCGTGGCGTTTTTACTTCAGAGTGTGAAGGGAGGAGCGTCTGAAACTTCTTCAGGCCTTTGACCATCTATTTCTCGAAAGTATGACTGGAGTCGGCTTGAGTCAATAAATCCTCTCCGGAGAGATAAGAAAGAGCGTTTCTTCTGAAGAATATAGAGGTTTCCGAACAGAGGCCATCAAGCGCGACTACACTGCTTAAATTTTGTTAAATTTGGACTGGGATGGGTAGAGTAAGCTGCATATTGTGTACACCACGATACAATCAAACTATCTCCCGAATTTGGATACCAGAATGGGCGGTTCAGTTTATTCGTCTCTTTAAATACCGACTTCATAATTGTAAGAAGGTCTAATCACGAGTACGCCTTAAGCATGAGCAGACTTAACTGCACCTCTTTTGGTTGTTGGACGCAGCCATATTTAACAACGGCCGCAGGTAACGAATGCTTGAAGTGGAATCTGTCTCTTCTTACCCGAACGCTATAATTATTTGCTAACTCATACAAACTTTGTCGGCTATTATCGCACGACTGAACACTAATGAGAAAATTTTGAATATGTAAGAATGCAGAGTTTTACAACGCTTACTGTTAGTTCTTTCAAATCAATCAAGGAGCCACGGTTCATTAGGGGTAATCCGGCAAGCCACTATCAGCATCGAAAGACCGAGAGTTCACAAGGGTTAGTACTGACTAAGAAGAGTTCATCACATATACGAGACACGATAACTTGTCGTGTCAACAGAAAACCCGATCCTGTTAGGTTGTTCGTTGGTTCGCTGAGCCTGGCAATGGGACTGCAAAAGTCTCATCGCCAATCGGGGTGAAGTCCTTAGAGTATTAATCATATCACCACGACTGTTCATGAAACTTTACAATCCGAATGCTGATTTCGGTGAACACACCAGCATAAAAGCAGTGTGCCCGAGCTACCTGAATTCAGCAGCATCACTAACCCGATCCTATATCGGTACCTACCACATGGTTGATATCGTCATGACGACATGCGCAAACTGCATCTTCGAAAAATTGACTGATACCTAAAACGCTGATGCAAACAATCACATTAACAAATTACATTCCAAAATGCTTCCAGTGAAGGCAAATGACGCGCTTGTTGGACATGGCCAGCTGAATGCTGTTGAATATACGACAATCATGTGGATGCAACTAGCAGAATGATAGGTAATTTGTGAATGGATTAGCAGGCCAAGGCTGCCTCTGTGGATTTTGGGACTTTGCGCCTATGTACCGAAGACTAAGGCTGACCGCGGACTTGAATTTATCAGTGGACAGGAATTGGATTAAAATCGTTACCCAAAAAGTACAGCTGCTTTTGTACAGGTGGCCCAAATAACTACTATTCAGTAAAACTTTTGAAGCTGACGAAATTTCGTAAAACTTAGTTACACCGTTCTTGGGTGCATTAAGCAGGTTTGGTCCCAGAAGGTTTTGTCAATATTATATACAATAAGATCATAAAGTTATAAATGTGTTATGGAAAAACCCATCTGCGATCTGAGTTGGTATTGAATGCTTTTTCAACTGAGAACACGCCAGGTGTCTGATTTATAGTTTTATTCAAATAAAGGTGCCGCAAAAAGCTGCCTCATCTTTCATTTGAAGCAAAGTACATGATATCATGGCAAGCAAGTTGTCTGTTTTACTCGTTATACTTAGTTGTGTTAACTCACCCGAGAGTGGCTCCTAACAATCTACGAATGAATGAAAATATCACTGTCAACAAAAAGCGGTGTATGTATACCGGCACATATGTTCCTCGAGTAATAGTATTATTATGAAGAGAGAAACAAATTCTTCAAGTGACGTAAATGCATATCAAATCAAAAGTCGTGGAAACTCTGACTGAACGGGAATTTTTTTTAAGATATATGTTTTTAAGATATCTGATATCAAGTTTTTATCAACATGTAGCTAGTATTATACCAAAAAGAGTTATAATGATTTTAAACGCCAAGGCACTCTGACTATGATAGCTACCCTGTACGATGTCCCGTAATTTATGTAGTACCCGGAATTGATAAGATATAAAATGCCCAATATCGTGGTTCCATTTTTGCTATATAGCAACCAGAATTGCTCATTTGTTTCCCTTTTTTATTTTGATTATCTTACCTCGGTGATCGAATTTACTACTACTTCACCGCTCACTCAGTGGCTGACATTTTGTACACAGCTGGTCTACTCTTTAGGTACCGGACTATGTCACTTTTCTGCTGCATACAATTCTATTTAATCGTTAGCTTTACTGACCACTTACACATATTTCCTTTTCAAGAAAATACAAGATAACGTTTTGCGCCCGTAAAACGCTACTTTTGTGTCCTGGTGAATTCATTGTTTTTCTGCGCAAAATCAGCTTGACGTATCTTGAAAACAATTTAGTACGGTTTTCGTCTTTGTTGACTGCGTTAAACATATATAATTCAAGACTGTGTTGCTTTTACAATATATGTTTGCGGGTGGTGCACAAGGCAAATTAACTATATCCGCACTGGTGTCGCCTAAATACTTTCTTCCAATATTGTTCAGATAGGTACGGTTTTAGGTAGCCCGAGTCACTGAAATTTATGCGGGTGCGTGGGAATTTCTCGATCCAAATAATAAGGGGCTGTGGCATATTTAACATCCAGCTATAAGCTCAGAATTACACCAAAGACGGCTAAATATCAGAATGGTGTGTCTTTAGGCAGTTCGTAAAAGCTCGCAACGCAGGGTTGACCTGTGTCTGGTGAGGATGTAGGCAGACGTTCGTAGTATTCTTCGAAATGCTAAAGAACACAAGAAGCGGAATTCCGCAACAACCAAAAGTTAATTTGTTGGGTGGAATTTTTAGGGAGCAATAAAACATCAAAAGTATGTGAGAACGTACAACGTGTATCACGTCTAACGCGTATAGATTTATAACACCATGAAAAGTTTATGAGCTCTCGAGAGACAAAAAAATCCTCGAGAAAGTGAAGAAAGTGGGTTAGTCTCATTTCTTCAGAAACTTTATTAGTATACTCAAAACAAGACAGACTGTAGATCAACGCGACACACGACTTCCTTAAAGCCATGGATCGTGTATCAGCCCTCTTGCTCTGCAGAAAACAACAGCGTTCAAGGATGAAATTTGAAGGACACAAATGTAGTACAATCATCGAGACCCTCCGGAACATTAGGGAATATGCTCGTAAAACCATTAAGTAAACAAAGTGGCAAGAATTTTTTAAGGTTAGTGAAAGACTGTAGATTTAAATAGCAATGATCATCAGCAGTTGTTGGCCTATATAATTTCAAAGTGTAGAAAAAGCAGGGAAATGCAAAAGGTGAGCCAAAGAGCGGGGCAGGACGGATTTTAATTAAACTTAAAGGGGGCTACAAGGACCGTTCGTCACTACTGAATACGAAAAGGAAAATGGTTGGATAGGTTCCATTCGGGCCATCAAATGAGCCTAGGTTTTATAGAATATTACGTACGATATCATCATCATCCTGAGGTTCTGATGCAGCTTCATGCAAGACTAGGCTGATGACTTCATGTACTGAACAGAGGCGTCAGTAGGCTAGAGGTGAATAGGTAGAACAAATTATTTTTTCCACAGTTCTTTTCAAGAAAGGATTCGCCGAAAAAGGATTCGCAATCCAGGTTAATTATAAAGACCGATCTCCCCTAACCGATCTATCATAAATCTTAGACATCCCCACTAATCAACAAATGGGAACATCAGACTGAACACTCAGCACTGATCAAGTCACTGGTCATAAGGAATCTTACGGATTGGTACCCTGACTGCCTTAAAAGCCAATCAAACTACTTACCTACTCACTTGGCCTGACGAGGTTTCTGTGTTAAAAGCGGAACGTTGTACAGCAATAAATCCACTGATTGTTTACCAAACCCCTCTGAAACACTGGTAAACCTGTTTCCCTACCGAAGACGCCAAGTGTAAACAATTCAGCCAGTGGAATCACTGTTTTAAGGTCATTATTCCGAGTGCACTAGATGGCAGGTGGCGTGGGGGCTGGTGACCTACCCGGTTAGTTTAGAGATTCGTCACATTTCAGAAAAAAGAGTAAGCAACCAAAGTTTCGCACTTTTGGATGTAAATGTCTTAGGAACCCACAAATTTTACAGCCAAGTCATCCTAAGGTCTTCTCGTTTGTCTGATTTTAATGGTAATAACTATAATGTGGGATTGTTTGGACGCCTAACAGGCTAAAAAACTTCGCCTTGGGTAAGTTTCAACAGCTGCAGAAGTTTAATATTCTAATTGAAGCAAGTAAATCCCTCAAACTGTGCATAATTCATTATTTTGGTATTATTATTTCTTAAATGGACAGTTCCCGCGCACTTCAATGGGCTTTTGTGTCAGCTACTCACTATGATAAATCAAATCCTAGGGGTGCTCAAAGAAGCTATTGGAGATTGATTCCTAGTGGAAATGTTGCTAACTGCAGGACAAATAGATAACGCTTGAAAACGTTTTCGCATTTCCTGACTAGCTGTGCTTGAGACCTGAGTGACTGCTGAAACCAACATTACCCAGTTGAACCGAAAGAGGCTGAGGATATATGTCCTTTTGTTAAACATATGGGCATTTAGAATGAGTAGTTTACTACTTCTTGTTAAGGGGCTAATTTGTCTGCCAAAAAGATAGAAACTATAGTTTATCGGTTGATGGCGATCATTCTGTGGTATTTTGTCGTTCATCACAAAACGGAATCAGAGTACCAATGGCTACATTAAGCACCACGGATTGTAAACCAAGTGGTGCGATGTGATGGCTCTGAACGAATGCAATGGGAGCAGAGTGATACGGACTGTACGCAACCATTTTAAAACAGGCAGACCTAATAGCATGGTGCGACCCTACGATAGCATGGTTCAACACTCAGGCTCGGCACAACAGACTTTCCTGCATCTAACCAATAACTGTGAGACATAGCTATCTTCTCAGTCTTTCAGCCTAAATGTGTTGATTTTATTTTTGTTAATGGTTCAGTCTTTATCAGCGCTAGTTATGTCGTAGCAAACTGTTACTCGCAGTGCGGAATATCAACAGCATTCAGCATAGGCGGCTGATGATTGAGTAAATTTAGTTACGCATACCATAATGGTTGATTGGGGATCTTTTCAATGATCACAAAAAACTTAGCAACCTGACACACCGCCAAGAACCCTCATAGCTTGCTTCCCTAGATTACTGCAAGTAAGCCATCTGTTAGGATATATGTGCTTATGATTCCAAAAGGATTTTACTTCCATGCTTCATCCCTTTTTGAAGTCAGTTAAATTAGGTCCACCGGTCAAACAGTGCGGACATGTTTGATCCTGATTAGAAGTGTGCTCGTAGTACTAGCTTTACGGAAGTACTAATCGCACGCGCAGGTTAGCTAAAGTGAAATAGAACCCATCTTCAGCCCAATAATTAGAGGTCATAGGTCAAATTGTCACGTAGATATTGTAGAGGAACGTGAGATGATGCGGGGATCAAGAAAGGTTAATATCCATTTCGCGTTATTTAGTAAAGAAGCTAACCGTATTCCCAAACAGGCCAGTTGAAACCAAATGCCCCTTTTGCGAAAATTAGTGTTTGGAATAGCATGAGCGCACGTTTGTCTGCTTAAGCAGGAGGTGTTGGGACTAGAGGCAAACTATATATCTCTAATGCTACTAGCATGTACTACAGATGGACTAGGACTGCCAGGTGAGCTGCAGAGCAGTAAATCATGGAACATAATGTTAGTGTGCGGCATAGATCCTCGCCATCCATTCTAAAAGCGGAATTATGTAGCTAATTACGATGAAATATTACTCAGCGTAGTCTGGATTTCGCAAGCCGCCAGATTTTGGTCTCGGTACTACTGCAGGTACAGCATGGCAAGACTTTAGAGTCATTTGGAACGGAACAGTATGCTTTAAATTCAGGTCTGTCTGCATCAGTATTTCAGGGCCTGTGTTCATAAAAACGTGGTTTCGGTTTGCTCACATGACAACAAGTAGCGCTGTAGCTGTTGGACAAAACATAAGGACGTATGTCTTCCGCTCACTTAGTAAGCACGCTCATTAATGCAAACCGTTACATGGGTTAATGAATTCCAGAAACCCACACGGCTTTGTGTAACACAGCGAACTCTGGGGGCCTTTTTAGATGGGGCACATAGGTGTCTAGTAACAGGAATAGTCAGTGGGGTCTGTTCAGCAGAAAGTGAACACGTAGTGACCTGCAACCCTGGTAGGGCTACGCAGAAGGATGCGCGGCTTGTCAAAGTGCTACATTTGAGAGACTCGTATGTATCTAAAACTCATTCGCACTGCACATGCAAACTAAAGTTAGCCTCTACAGCTTCAACAATTATTAGAAGCACACTTTGTGTCTCCTTATCTATGTAAGCGCGCATACTATCAAACCGATGGCTTCCCACGTCGAATTTATTGTCGTGGTATATGTTCTACGTTTAGTATAGGTAGTATCAAGTGCGATTCGGGGCATTTGTCCTTCGGGTGGAACATTCTGGTGTATGCTAGAACTGATTTCAGACTTATTCTCCAAATCAGTAATAAAACAAATGTACGGTAAACACAGAAAATTAATAACCATACTTAAAATAAATGTATCCTGATTTCTTTCACCCTGATGAAGGACGGACCACTAGATCCCATAAAATGGACGGAAAATTGTTGGGAATTTCGGTCTTGTTACTCGTTAGTGGGTACCGATTCGATAAAGTTCACAAATTCAAACTCTGATGAACGTGATCATTGATTTATCTGTAGTTGTGGCTGGCTCAGCTCTCCAATGCCCCGTTTTACCTCCACCAGTGGTATTCGGCTCCTCACTGCGAAATGAGCTTAAACCTTTACGAACAAATTGAGGTCTTCGTGGCATGCGCGTGATACAGCATAGCATGAGCTTTACTGTGGAGAACCATCTCCATCCAACGCCGAGTATAACTCAGACTTATTGTAAGCCAATTTACTCAATGGATGTTCAGTTGTTTTATATGCCTGTCGTGTATAATATCACGCCTTGCCTCAGACAGGTAAAATACTGATCTTTGGATCCATTCATTAAAAACTACACTATTTGGTAAGGCTAATGAATAATACCGGTGGGAGGTTTACAACAATGTCATAGATAGTAACAAAGGACTCTTCTGTTTCCTGAAGACACATTTGTGGGTCATGATATGGGGTAACATCCATTTACTCTATTAAGGCCAACTATATGAAAATGAATTTTTCTCATTCCCCGATTCTTTAGAATAGTTGACTTCATTTTCTGTTCGGTTATCGAATGGCTTGGTCTTCAAGAGAGTCGCTTACGAAGTATTTTGATAATGTGTGGGAACAACTTAAGTTACCGGTCGATTAGGCTAACTTCCCTTGTTATGCACTTCTTCAGCGTAAATATCTAGCAGATGAAAGTCGGTACACTTAATGTGGACCACATCCGCCTACAGCGGTCGACATCAGACTTACAGCCACGGCCATTTATACGGGAATTTATTCCTGCAATTCATTGGGGATGTTTCCGCGTCATCATCATCATCAACGACAGCATGACATCAGTGCTCAACACCAATGCTTCACTGCCGTACAGCCATGACTTATTTGAAAGCCTTATTGTAAAGAAAAGAATAAAGGCGGACGGGGAAGGGACTTAGTGCTAGCTTAACACAATCATTCCGAGGTGCCTACACCTCCAGACATTCACTCAGGCAACCTGGACAGAAACTGACAACAAGAACGCCACTGACAACGGTTGGCAGCCATATCTTGTAGTGTCTCCAACCAGGCACAGTGAGGATCAC
>NW_008751797.1:1162256-1207388 GCF_000715545.1 Opisthorchis viverrini
CTTTTGGAGAGCTCTCCGTACACTCTCACACGTCCGGAAGTCTGAGTATACAAAGAACGTATTATGTTTACAAACTTCCGGGGCATTCCTTGGTGGGCAAGCGTCTCAAGAAGAACAGATCTCCCTGGTAGGAACTATATCTTAAAAGCTCTCTTCATAATCTGCGTTATGAAATCGACGGAACTGAATCATGAGCAAATAAAAAAATAACCTAATGGTCACCAACATACGGCTCCTGACAAACCTGCACGTTCTAAATTTCGATGACGCCCTGAAGTAATTCACCAAACGAGGGCTTAACAAAAACCTGATTATGCTGTAAAATACATATAAATAAATTACTTAAGGCATAAATAATTACCCATAATAACCTGTTGCTAGGCTAGCGAGACTGATGCATGCTGCGATAAAGCATCTCTAAACTTTTGTCACTTCTACTGAAGTCACATGACTAGCTCGCTGGGCACAAACTTCTTACCTCCAAGAGTTCAGAGCTACGGAAATTCTGTGCGATATCACCTTTAACTTTTTGTCTTAGAAAAGACCCTTACAGCAATTCTTTTTAGCAGTCATACTTATTCCCGCCTGCGCAAATTATCACTTCAAGAAGTTAGTTATTAGGATTACGCCAAAATATACATATTGAGAAACCTTGATGACTGTGATAAAAATTTGTTTAATGTCAAGATCAGCCGGACTTTCTTGTAAGATGCCCGAACTTAATTAATAATAATAATAATAATAACCTGAAGGGAGTTCTCGTTAATTTCCATGGAAAATCCAATGTGCCAGTATAAGATGTATGAACAGACGTGCAACACTTTACAGCACAAAGCGGCTTCTTAGCCCTTTTTGAGATCTGTCCGCTAGATATCGGGTTGAATCTAGGTTAAATTCAAGGGAAATTATGTGTCCTGTTGTACTGCCCACCAACTTTAAAAAAACCTAGTGAGATGCCATGCGGAATCAATTTTGTTCCCAAAGGATTCTATGCAAGCAGAACTTTTCTGAAGACCAGTTTGCTTTTCTTGGTTTCAAATATCCCCTTTCTGAGTTCCTCCAAACAAAAGACAGAGACTGGCTTTCGCATTTTCGACATGAAAACTCTCATAGCCCCTCTGCTGCAGAAATTTTTGTTGTCTACTAGTTTACAGGACACTGGGATAACACCATTCAATAAACAATTGGGCTACAGGCTTATACCGATCAGACAAATCTTTTTCACCAGGAGCTAAGCCTATTCTCAGCACGCAAAGGTACTGATTAGGAGGCTTTTTCTCACAAACGGGGAGAATGAATTTCCCGCCAGGTTATAAATACGCGAGCCAGCGGCACGCCGCAAGTACTTTCAGCGACATATCCCAAATAAACAAAAAACATGTTAAAAAGTTCCAGAAGAGGTTTAAATATCAAATGAATTTGAAAAAAACCTTACAATTATCTCGTCGGGGCAAAAGCCCTGGGGCAATTGTTTTGATTCACTACTTCTTCCAATGAACGCGACCAAGTTACAACGAAGTAACAAGTAAACTTAAAAAATTGGTATGAATGGCAAATTTAGTTGAATAAGTTTCTGACTACAGCTCTCCACTCGGTAGGCTTTAAAATGCCTGCTTACGCTGGTATTACTGGCCGAGGTTCTGCATACAAAAATGTGAGTTATACACCAGTAAGACGGAGTTTTCCTGGGGACTATACCAAATTGTTCCTGAAATGTTACCATTAATTAGCCAAGTATGGACTACGGCGATGGCGTCTGCATCTTGGAGACTATTCGCTGATGACCATGACTTCATAGATGATTCAGCATAAATTATTCTCCATAGGTCGTAGGTGATATTTGCAGTGGTGAATTACATGATGAGTCCAAAATAGATACTAAGGTTAAAGTTAAGGTGATCGAACACAACAAATAGTTCCTTTCTTCTCTTCACCTGTGGCTACTGTCAACTGTAAAGCCCATCCATAGTAAGCCAACCTGTTAAGTAGGGTTTCCGGCTGTACTACCACGGATTGCCACAATGAAACAAGACCGGAATAAAATATTCCGAATCTTCTGTTGACCGTCTTGCTAGTCACTAGTGCCATGAAAGTTCATCAAAAGTTTTCACAAATCTGTTTCTCCACTTCACTGATTTCAGAGCATGATCGATTGATTCATTTGGCATTGGAACACGTTTAACCCGGTGCCATCGTAGAAAGCTGATTGTGCAGTTTGGGGCGGTGCATTGTCCCTCTCGTATAATTTATGCGCGACACAAACCGTGAACGCACACAAATCGTGCTACGGAGCATCGAACGAAGCGAGGTAAAGCGGATATTGAGGTCGCATCAGGTTATTGGCTGTTTGTTTATCATTAAGTCGGTCACAATTTGCAACCACCACCATTCGGGTTGGCAAAGAGTGATAGGTTTCAATGTTCCGGTATTAGTGTTATGTTCTAAAATGCAAGGAGAAACTTGTTTTTCGTTGATTTCTGTAACAGTTACTAAAAATGGAGTGTCTCCTAATCCTACTCGCAACATGCACTACTCATATGCGTCATCTCCGTTAAACACACGTTTTCTTGCATTTTTGAGATCCTCAAAAAATAAAACACATGACGGACTGATTTTCTTCCACTTCATTCCTTCTCCTCGTACTTTCTGTACCTTAGCAAACGACCAAATGTAATATGTTGTTTGAACGGCTGTGCCGTAAAACCGAGGATAGACTCCATGAAGCTAGGAGAAGTAACTCGTCAACGAGAGTCATCATTCATGTATTCAATCTACTCAGCAACTGGGTTACACTCCGTTCAACGTAAAGCAGACAGATATAGAATACTATCATACGTGGGCCGATGCTTAGCTAAACCCATAGAAAACTATAGTACCTATGGTGAACAGCATTTAGCATTTGGTTCCTTCTTAGTGGTATGAAGTAAACCGAATGTCAGATTTAGTAGGAAAAAATGAGTCCACTTGCTTTCTTCATGTATGGTACTGAGGTACATTCCCCTCTGTTTAGATATAGCTCATGTAAATTAGGCATTGCTATTAAGACATGGAAAATCGTCCATCATCCTTCAACATTTCTGAAAAAAGTTGGTGGTGCCTTATCATCAGTCACCCCATGGTTTTAGCCTGTTTACCGAAAGGTGATGACCTTGAATAACCAAGCAATAAACTGTAATGTTCGCAAAGGGGTTATTGCCTGAAAGACGAACTTAGACCGAAGTCTCCTGGGAGGTAGCTAAAATACCCCAGGTTGTTTGCTTCCTCATTTGAGCACTTTACGGAATCGGCTGTCAGATAAAAAACTGGGGATTTCCCTAGCATTCACAACCAGTTATGGTCTTTCATGTCCCTTGGCTGCACCCTTCTATTCATACATCGTCACTGTCAAGGTACAGGTGAGAAGTCATACTGCTCCTTCGCCTTTCATTGACCTGCTCCACTCAAAAATGATAAAATGAGACTCAGTTGAATCACGGATCTCCACTTTGGTCGCATCGATATTTTCTCAGCATTCAAAGTAAATCCTATCGTACTCTAACCAAGGACTATCCAGTGTTGTAATAAAACATTATCCTGGTAATGGATGCGAACAACGTAGCGCACCCCACGGAAAACTCCAAAGCTACCTTCGGTTATTCATGGAGTTTACATAAAATAATCATTGAAATATTTGTCGTATACATTATTCAATGACCAGACGGCAATGTAGACCGACATCAGGCCGAACTGAGCTGTCATTAGCCAGAGTAACGTGACCTCATCTTTTAAAAAACAGATTGAAATCCAGAGTGCCCAAAATGGGGGATGATGGTTTTCTTCGGACAAATTCGACTACCTTGACATCTGGGTTCTAAATTTGGGAAAATGTCACTTTCAGACGAGGACATAGTGATGAGCTTATTACTACCAGAAACTTAACGGCATCCAGTGGGGTTCCGCCGAGAATCGTGCAGCTAGTGGTCACATTCCGATTATACAGTTAAAGACTTTCACGAAATCCACACCAGATTATATCCCGAAACACCTTAAATAAAGTGGTATTAGCTGTTGGGCGACAAGCCACAGGCCGAAACAGCCTTTTTCATCAAACCGCCTTTTGGAACAAAACATATCAAGGTACGAATAACGTTTCTCCGTCCTCGGTTTTCGTTGTCATCACAAAGATAGTCTAAAAATGTTCTGCTTGGCATCAAAATATTTTCAGCAGATTTTGAGAGAATGTTATATATCTGCGTTTCACTAAAGGATAAGAGATAAAGCATAAGGTTATTGGAAATGAGGGACAAAAATTTAAACCATTGAGACATTCGTTCTTTTGCATTTAAAAAGAACGATCACCACTATCACAACCGGACATGCTAAGGAACAAGATGAGGAAGGCAAGTATGTTCCTTACGTTCTGACAACCATGTTGTACTTTGTGGAATCTTTGTGTGAAACAGTATTGGGGGTGCTGAAATTCATGGGTTATTTCACCGGTCCTAAGTCTGCGCTGATTGTGGGCTTTGACATATAACTGAAGGTTAAATACAGAGTAGTACTCAAATTGTAGTTCTCTTCTTCTTTGGTGCCACCTAAATGTCGGCAAAATGACGTTGGATGTCACAGACGTTCCAAGGTCCAACGGGACCCTGTTTCAAAATAAAGGGGAATTTGAATATCTAAAATGATCCCCATATCCCACTGTTTTTCTACACAAATGGAGCTGTTTTCAGAATGTCCGGCTATCTATTCCATATGTTTCCACTCAATATGGTTAGCACGGATATTACGTTTCCTACTTAAAGATAGTCTGTAGAGTTCCCCAATATACAGGATAATTTGGCATCGTATGCTGGGCTGCACAAACTAAAACAACGTCCCTCACCGGCCTCTCGTCTAAGGGCACAATACAAATACATAACCTTTGCCATACTTTGTTGGTCCGGAACAGCTTTGCTCCGGACTATATAGTCAAGCTGTTTCAAAAATCACACGAAGATATGGCTCCAATTTAGGCTCAGTGGGCAACGGCACAACAAGAATAAGCTATAGAGCCAAATGGAATGCGTACTACTGATAAACTAATCTAACCTTTGGAGGTGACTTTTTCGCGTCCCTGATAATACACAAACACCCATGTCGTGTAAGAAAGACAAAATGGCTTGCCGAAAAAAAAACGGATGACGAACATTATGAGGAGTCATGATTGAAAAACGACGCACTGCACGGTCTTGGACAAAAGTGTTACGGTGGAACTCAGAATGCCTTAAAGTAGATGTGTAAAAAGAGATCAGATATATGTTTTCAAATATGTCATCTTGAGGTTGGCCCATTAAATCAACTAAATCTGGACATCATGACAAATAGCTGAGTAATGAAGGATGACAAAGTATATATGAGAGGAAACAAATAACTTAGAGGACGAACAATTAACTCCTTGGAGATATTTGTTCTCCAGTGCCCAGAAACTATACCGATAGTACTAAGGACAAACTTTTGCACTGTTCAGTAATGGCTTTTTAACCGGAATGGCCTCAAACCGTTGTCATGTTGTTAGGATGAACCCTCTGACATAACGTCGGATAACGCTGTTCGCAACTAGCCCTCGTGGTCACAGTTGCAATCAGTGAAATGTCTCCAGCTTCTCCGCACCTTCGGAAAAGTCATTGGTCGGGTTGGTGCATGCAAGCATTTCACTTCGAAACTAAGCAAAAACCATTTACAACGCCCTTGATCGTCCTATAGCACGGTCGATTTCGTATAGTCCTCTGAAGTCAGGAATACTCATCTCCACAGTGGACTTAATTTAATTGTATGTTTATTACTATTAGGGAGCAGTATTTATAACTCTGTTATGACGGTAGTGATGGAAACGAAATTGAAGGCAACAAACATGTTTATGTTGGTGATAGTAAGGTTTCTTATCCTTTACCTAACTAGTTTTCTAGCTGATCTAAATCCTCCTTGTATCTAACTTGTGTCGTATCCGTGTTTGCAGCGCACATAGATGAGCATACAATCCTCTAGTCCGCACGGACACAGAGCGATTAGAGCTCTCACCGTCTTCGGTGCACAGTTTTCCGAACATTTACCTCAGGACGCTCTGAGCTTCACTTGACCTGAAGTGACCTGGAGGGCCTTTTGTCCTGCGGCAAGCTCATTTCAATCACATGATGCTCCGCTTGTTCATTGAGAGCAGTAAATAAATAAATGAATAAGCAAATGATAATATTCATAATGAATAATGGTAAACAATCATTGAATAACAACAACAAACAACAAAAGGAGCAAAATGCATCGCGTGCATCTGTACTTCACTACAGACACTGACAACAACCTGTTTTACGGCTTGCAAATGGGGCCTTGTGCTCAATGAATATTCCCCACACTTCACTGGTCAACGAAACCGGTGTGCAGGCGGCTGCTGTTCCCCCTACCTAAGTCTATTTACGCAAGAACAGTTACGGGTAATGCCACAGCTTGCTCAGAATTATCATCAGGTGAGCACAGTTTGTTGTTAGTCTTTAGTCTCGGAGTAAGTGCGCAATGTGACAACGCAAGCTGTCTGTCCATCCTGTAATTTTAGTGTGCAGACATCCAGATCCCGCTGCATGTGGTTAAAGTCATCCTCAAAAAATGAGCCTCTTTGGCTCAAAGAATATGGCGCCGCGCAGTCACTTCAACTACATTCAACAGAGTGCAGTCGTTGTTGTTATACCTAAGTAATGGTTGGTCTGATTTAGACACTGTTAGTGCTAGAAAATGTTTGGATTGGTCCAAAAGTGGGAACATGCTTAGTGCACTCACGCAAAATAATGTGGTAATGAGATAGAGAGTGTTACAAAAAACGGTGTTAAGGCTACAGTTCTTCTTTGGTGTGTCTTTTATACACGGAAACATATATCGTGCATGGCACAGGACACTTGACATTGACAACGGAATATCTACAGCTGATTGCTCAAAGCTCCTGCAGTCCTACTGACCGCGATTTCGTCGCATCAGGGTAATAAGTTTGTTGCTTTGGTTTCACTAATGATGTATTAATCTCTACCAAGTCTTCCAAGTTTTGGCACACCACGGTGGGAAGTAGTATTGCATGTTTCTCTGTGCCCTATTCATTTGTATCATTCGACTTGATATAGCCCCAGTTTGATCTCTTTTGGACGATAAATACGGCGACGTAAACCGTAAACTTATGAATTTATTAGGGAAGGTACTAGATGCCCAAAGACGGTCGGCGTACCTTCGTAACACATTAGTGCCAATCTTGTGTCATGTGGGTCAATCATAATTGCCTTTTCACACTGGTCATTTGATGAGGATTTTGACCTCCCACTGCGCACTCGGTTTTATTCACACTGTTTATTCAGATTTCATGGTACCAGTTAAGGTACACATTTTTTTCAAACAACTTCGTTTTTGTCAAAGACCTTATGAGTCTTTCCTGACATGGAAGACATTTTGCACAAAAAAAAGCCCTTCATTTTGCCTTCCTTGAATTGTCTTTAAGCTGAAAATGCTGGAGGAAAATAACGAAGCTTTAGCTATTTTGCAATTTTCTGGTGTGTGCCATTGACATTATAGTTCACTCCCATTGAAAATGGAGTGGACAAACTTTAAAAAGTCTTGCATTTCACGTTTCAACAAAATTAAGCATATTTTTTCGCCCATAAAGTTAACAGGTGAACGTTGATTAGCAATTATCTGCCACAATTCTCTGTCCCTTGTCAACCACCGACAAATAATTATATGTATTTAACCCTCTTGCCCTTATTTCAATGAATGGAGTCACAACCACCACACGCACGATCCCGCTAGTCTGCTGACATTAACGTTCAAAATGAAAAAGATGTTGGCAACAATTACATGGTTGCACCAGTGTTCTGCGTGATTACACGATTGGTCCAAGATTTTGAGGCGGTCAATTTGTGTTCCGGGCGTTTAAAGCGTTTTTCAATCAATCATTATAGTGCATTGTGACGCAAATCAAATATTTCGGCTCAAATTGATACCAGTTTGTGTACCGACCTAATCACAGCAAAGAGAAATGCACAGTGAATTCATAATCCAAGGAAAGTTGCTGACGACTCATGGTCACCTTTCAAAATCACAAACAATTATAAGGTTCAAAAGTCACATTATGATTCACAGTCTGACAGCCAGTGACAATATACTAACAGAAAGGAGTACTGGATATACATAATGCAATATTCATGAGGTTCCTGAACATTCTTTGACAGCCCACGACCGGTTTCGAGTAGAACATAAGGTTGACGGAACCTCGGGAATGCGCCTACCTGATAAGCCCAAAGAACGGTGAACCCAGTCGTGGGCTGTCGAAGAATTTTAAGCAACCTCACGAGTAGTGCATTACGTATGAACATGTATCGCGATATCTCGAATATCGTAGCTACTGAAACATGAGGCGGCATGGTGCAGCACATTCAGTTGGCTGGAAACATCACAAACGAGAGATTCAGCTGGGTTACAGGTGAGTCTCTCGCAAAACCAAATTAGTTTGCAAACAAGTGTGTTTCACCAAACAGCACTGGACTTTAGTGAACATTCAAATGAGACATGTCTCATCAGTTCCGAAATGCCGGCGCCGTCAGAGAACATCCTTTAATTGCATCAAACGTGGTGTGTGCATGCCTAGTCTCGTAAAAATTCATTTTGGATATCCGTAGGTTGAGTGTAATTGAATAAGGTTGCTGCATCTAGATAACCAATGCCAGCTTTTGAGAAGGAAATGCTGCTGCCTTACAAAAACGAATTTTAAAGTGCTTCTGGACCTGGCAAAGCGAATTGGAAGTGAGTTATTCATCCTGGTCTGATGCAGTAAAATTGAGGTAAGCGACAATTCCCTTCCAACCGAGTAAAATAGTGAATCTGAATTCCTACTTTTACCATATTTATTGGTCATGGCTAATGGACAGAAGCTACACTGTGTAAATTCAACGGGTATAAGTAGCTGTACCCTAAAGTTGTGAATATTAGTGGACGGTTGAATCTGAACTCTTCCTAGACACACTTTTGTGTCCCTCTCATTGGACAGTCCTCCTAGTCGCCTGCTGCAATACGTCTTGCTAATCCACACGACTCGTATTTTGCACTCAGTAGCCTCATCCTGGTTCGTGCATAAACCGTTTTAAATCTTAATACCCAATCAGCATCATCAAAGATACCAAGATCAGTGTTGGCACTGATGCTCTTCTACCGCAAATACCTGATAGTGCATTCAGGCCAGACTAATGTGACAGGGATTACAATCTCGTCTCACATATTGGATCACAATACCGGCAAGGCAGAAGAAATTCACTGTTTGAACGATAGTGGAATCAACAGGAAAATACAAGACCTCACTGACGTAACCAGAAATTATGATGACGCCAGACATGAAGAGTGCTGCCCAAAATAGCACTATGTGGTGATTATAAAAGCTTTTTTTGCAAAGAATATTAATGTGGCAGCCACTAGTCTGTCGGGATGCGCTCCGGATCTTCAGAATTACTTAGTTTAAAGACACTGTTTTATGTTGTGAAATTCAAACTTCACAAAAGTGTCATGTAAATCTCCTTCTTTACTAATGCTACCGGATTCAGCCACATAACACCACAACGCACTCATGAGGCGTCAAAGAATATTGTTGGGGATATCAATATCCTCCCCCAAAACCCTGTATTTTTATGTGCTAGTGAACTTCTGGCATCTTAAAGGTCAAACTATGAATATATATATGCATTGTCATTTTTTCCCATGATCGCCTGTTGATCGCGTGTTTTTGGATCATTAAAGTTTGTGTCCGAGATTTTTCGTCCTCTTACTATGCGCCGTGCTAGGAATCTGGATCAAGCAACATAGCTGGGGATAGAGTATTGCCACGATCCGCATATCATATTGTTTTGCTCGCAGCGTGATCGAACCGTAACAAATATGCAAATAGCTCCGAGGCTTTTGTGGTTCCTCTTCATAATGTGAAGCAGGATTTTGCTGCATACTATAAGACTGGGTAGTTAAAACGCCGCAACCTTCCTTTAAAATGGTTTACTAAAACAGGTTTCGTAGAGATAATCGCTTCATAGAAGTTATGACAGTCGGGATAGATTTCCACAAAAGAATACGGGATACGCCGTACAACCGATTTACCGTTGTACAATGCACAGTGGTTCGAACCACTGCCCTTTGATGGTCATCCATCAGTCCGTTACACTGTGTGAAACAATTTTATCCTCAAATCGGAAATTGTATCTTTTCATAAGTTCACTATGAAATCTGTTACAAGACTTCAGATACCGAAACCAGGTTTCAACCGCCACATGTGACCAGATCACATGGTTTTGAAAATAAGTCAGTAGGCGACAATGATAATGATATCACGTCAGCTATATATCATTTATTATTAAATGCACTGAAAACCAATTTTCAAAAGCAGCATAATTCTGCTTGTCCGTACAGTTAATTCCTAGTATCAAGTTTTTCGGATTCTGGTCCTTACCGCAGGCAAATGTGCACAAAAACAGTGAAATATGTCAGCTGGACCACAAAACCTAAACGCTTGTGTAAATACAGGTAGTTATCGACATCGAAGTCTGAAGATGAAATTTTCCCTGTATACGCACTTAAAAGACATAGCTTTACTGGTTCGACCCAAACCAACCGTTCCCAAAATATGATCTGGGCTACATCCTGATGCTGAGGAAATTAAGCGGCAGTGCAACAGAGCATGTGCTTGGAAATAACTTATCACTCGGTGTAGAGTGAGGGTTAATAAAGAGACAGTTTTTACTGAGAGAAAAGGTTTAGCCATGTACGAGCGACTATGTGAAGTAAAATTGTGTTTCGTCCACATGATAATCAGCAGAGCTAATTGTAAGTAATCAGTCAGAAAGAAACCGCTGACCGCTGTTCGATGGAGCACACCAGTTAATCTGTTGAGAAATCTGAACTATCTTTTTAATAAGCATCTCCGGTTCTACAGACCAAACGTCCATGTACATGCCGTAATACCTACTTGCTTGCAGGCTATTTTATACATTTACTCATGTTTCAAAAAGTGTATGCAGCCATTAAAAATTGATTAGAAGTTATTAGCGATCTACTATCCTCTGAAAAATGAAGTAAGAAATTGGCGTTGTAATGCATACTAGACATTTTGCACCTCAGATTTATTGAGATGCCAAAACTATTCACTAGTCTCATCAAACGAGTCGAGTAATATATATATATGTATACGCCAGCACATTACTTCGTACCATTTTAATTAGTCGCAGAGAAACTAAGTTTCATCGGCTTAACCGACTTTATCTGGGTCTTGGGGAGTTTAGTAAGCGCACATGCTGATGAACATCTCGGACTTGATAGAGTTATTCAATTTCCACTTAAGTACTGGCTAAGGCAGTTGCAATAAGCAATGTAGGATGTATCGCCAGGCTTTTAACGTCAATCCACTTTATCGTGGGTGAACATTCGTTTGTAACATATTTGAAAACAGCGCTTCTGAGCCCCATCATAACAGCTTTGAACATCGCATCCGTTAGGACGGAAACCCGAGATGATACATATGATGAACATAGGGTTAAAGAAAGAACATCGGATAAGAGGATGGGATGATTCTTTTTGGTTTTTGAGTTCAGCAATTAAGCACGGAAATGAGCTCAAAATTAAGGTATACTGACAAAGTTGATCAAGACGTTGACCAACGTATCAGCTTCTTAGGGTTGTCTACCTGACAAGTATTAAATATTGCCAAACAGCTTAAATGAGGGACTACAGCTCCATGTAAGTCATCTCAGTAAATGTCTGATTCTAGGGTCAAATAGAATTCTTAGTGTGATTGTTTCATATGTCTGATGCGTACTCATGAGCGAACGACTACCCGAGTATTTCAGTCAGGATATCTCCAGGTGACTAAGGATTTAGCCTCTAGAAAATCAGGATGAAAAATCTCAAAAACACCAAAGAGCTAGGAACTTCAATTTTAATGCTGAACCCCCAGTTGCGACGTAAGGTTCATATTTGGTAGCTCAGGTGTTTCTATAGCTCAGGTAATCTTTTCCATAGAAGACTTCATTTTGGCAAAATGTGCTTATTGCCACAGTCCACCTTTCATTTGCTGTCACAATTTTTCATCTCCGTGGTGTGTCCCTTAGCCCTTGAAGTGAAAATATAAAAGCCTACTTTGCTCTGAGGATCAGACCATAGTTAGCTGACGGGTCAAAGAGAGACCTTAGGAGAACTCTCTTTTTTGATTGGCATTCAGATACTGCTGCCTATACACAAACATGAAAAAAACACCATAAAATAACGTCATACCTTACAGTTTGCTCCAGATTAACGCGGCCTAAATGTATTTAAGTGATAATAGTTTCCTCTCAACCTTAACTGTAGGTATATGTCTGAGTATATTCATCTCAGTTACTACCACCTTCCCTTTATGCTATGCAGTCCACTTCCTCCATCACTTTGTCTCTAGTAAGCAGATCAATATTAGACCAACTAGAAGCCGCATTCCAAAAGTATAGTGCGGAGAATATATTAGCACGTCAAATTAGTTCCTCGCATTGCATCTACCATCGCGGACATCTATGAAAGACCTCAGGCGGAAATCAGCTAAAAGATATCACATGTGCTGACTTCAAACTCCTTCGACAGTTAGTTTTACGCGCTTAATGACACAAATACTATCGCTGACCACAATACATGCAATCTGCGGTCACGAAGAACAGCAAGGTGAAAAGAATTGCCAGGCATTCGCTAAAATTGCAGTAAGACTGATGTCCCACGTGGTGCTTAAATGAAGACAGCTCATCGGTTCGCGAATGAATATTAGTTTTAGGTTTCTGAACACAAGAAAAACAGACTAAATTTTTCCATCAACTAAGAAAACACCATGGAACCAATGGAGAAGTCCTCGTTTCAATATGGTTTGGAAAACAGCCGGTAGTTTCATGAATTTTTACGAAGTCGTCCATAATTGATTTTTGTTTTTGGGACGTAAGCGCCATTCGGCGCTAGATTGCAAAAAATCACACCAGCTTTCTTAGTTTGCTACTCTAATACCTTCAAAAATCCTGGGCAAAGAAACGAGTCAACCGAATACAGTCATACTACCTTAAATTCCCACTCTCACGGGGTACAAGATCGGACAAAGCAGTGAGTGACTAGACTGGTATTTGAAGCTACTGAAAACCATTATATATGGCCGGCTATTTGGTGTCCCAAGTCTCAGATATGAGTAGCAAGCGCGATTCTACCCCGAACGTTTGGTGACCTGTGTGTGTTCTATGCCAACTGGAGTACTCTGTCTATACATTAGCCTGGAAGATACAATGGCTTTCCTAATTATCAGAGTTTTTTTCTCGATTGACCGGATCGCCTTATGTAAGCGGTAGAATGTGCTTTTGGTATGTCAGCTTCATACATTACCAGTATGATCTGGATTCAGATTGACAGGATTTATGAACGCGTCAAGGACGTAGGCTGCAATACATACTCCCATTCGTGACTGAAGATTCACTAGAAACAAAATTACAGTCCTGCCGATGGACGTGCCTGCATCTAATCTGAGATAAAGAACTCTACCTTGCGTACACGCTGAAGTCTATAGTGATGTTTCAGCGTTTTTCGTTAGGGGAAGTCACCAACCTGTCGGGTGCAACTTGATGATACTTACCATTTGGCTTAATTACGACTGCCTCACGATGGCTCTTCGAGAAATTTACGTTCATCAAGAGCATCAGAGCATCACCACAGAGATTCTTGGCGTTTATTATCAAGCCCATGACTAATTCATGCAACAAGCCGAAAACCACGCTCCAAAGTTGATTTGCTTCTAGATTTCAAGGATTCATTTAAGATGCTGAGTGCTATCTCTACTACCCTGTGCAAATTTGACGCCCAGATGGCTTACAGCCCCATCCGGTATCACGCGATTTCGGTTCTCTCTTGAATATCTCGTCAACACCACACTTTGTTTTACTTCAAATTCTTTGGCGACAGAATTAATTGGATCTACTGTGATTTATACACAAAAATATGTATACGTGTTAATATATAACTTTCCATATGCAATGTGGTAGAAAATTAACAAAACCACTTTGCATGTAAACAAGCACTCATGAGTCAGAAAAACTTACAGTCCATCTCGTAATTCCTTCTGCACTACTGCTGATCAACTGATGTACAGAGTGAATACTTTTAGAAGTCTATCCATAAGTAATGTTCCAACTTTGAGGTCACGCCTTCAGTGAGTAGATCCATCACTTAGATAAGCGCTCTTTCCTGCATCTGACCTAACTCTATTGTTTGCAAGCGCCAGCTGAGCTATCGTGGCCTGAGGCGGCCTTGCAATTATTGAAAAATCAATAGTTTATCGATCAAACCTTTGCTTGTACCTGTTAGTGTTTAGTCGGACTTTATCAACGCTATGCTAAGCTAAATTAAACGTCAAATCAGCGGAATGACTCAGACAAATACAGGCTTACACCTGAATAAGCAAACAGCTTAATAAGCAAACAGTGAGGGCAATATCGTGACCCGATTGCGGATAAATCCAAGCGAATGTGGAATATTTGCGAAATCACCTATCTCTATTAGTGAAATTGTTCAGCACATCGAGAAGCGGAAAACGCCGAAAATATATTTTTGGTTTTTCATGAAAACCCACAAAGACAGAAACTCGATTACATGGGAGCCGCAAGTATAGTCCTACTACTCTGATGGACGGTAAAATATTTTCTGCGGGAAATATTCTGACGATCCGTCGAGCAGCGCACTTTGGTGGATGTTTTACAATTTAGCGGATGGCACGACGCCAGGATTTTCGTATGCTGAATGGAAGATAGAACAGTGCAGACGCGTAACAATAGGGTAGGAAGACGATCATGGGGCTGTATTTACTTGCTCGAGCGTGATTCCTATTTTTCAATGGATTGTTGTTGTCAAATGTTTGGCAACTTACTATACACGCATGTTATCAAGATTGTTCCTAGCTTCATGCAGTCAAACCTATTCGCACAGCGAAATTGACTTTGCCTCCTTTAATCCATGCATTTCTTGGGGTAAAATGACTATCCCAGATCGGTCCCTTCTGACTGCTTTAATCATTCACTTGTTACAGGAGTGAAAGAATTACCCCATAAATTTTCTGTTGAGCGTTTAAAATAGGCTAGATGCGTTCGTAGCAGCAACAAACGATTTGGCCCTAGGTGTACGCAGCACCAAGTTGCCATTTGTTTTATCTGTGGGACGGAATATTATTTCCAGGACTGTCATTGACGGCCAAAAGAAAGCCTGGGTGGAAATATGAAGGAGAATGGCGCTCTTGGACTCAACGTGCGTTAAAGTAAAGTGCTTCCTCAGATGTGCACTCCAGGGCTGAAAATCAGTTTCGACGCAATTCTCGTGTCTACTTGACTCCTCCAGATTACTGGCAATGAAGTACCATAACACGTAGACCATTCAGACTGTTTTCGATTACGTTGAAAGGAGGCTTTATTTAGGCATAGTCATTCCCATCAATTCATGTGAAACCAAAATCTAAGAGCTGTGCAAAATTCTCGATTGCGCTAATTCTGTCAACGTCATTGGTGATTTGAGTCCCGGGGAGATTACACTGGGCCACCCGACTTAGTTTATTGGTTAGTGTTTTAATATTTCGTTTCCAGGTCATACATACACTGTCATACACTGTCTACCTGTCGGTTGCTTCCACTCAGCACAGTACTGGGAAAAAAGAGCTCCGCGAGACAGACGGTCTTCTTGCACGCGGAGTACACATCACAACCAGTGCAGCCTATGAAACATAAGCAATCCCTCTTTCGTGCGAGAGTTCATCCTTCCTAAGGCCAACTGGCATACCTTGGCATGGCTAATCCCATGTTCTCATCAGACCTGACCAATGATTCGGGAACACTGATGGTCAAACACTCACACCATCCATATGACCTCTGTGCACAAGGGGCTGTTTCTGATTCATAAAGCACTATGGATCGCACCACCGCAGTGTAAACTCCTCCCTTGACAAACAAGCTGACATGATGTCAGCGGCGTAGTGGTCGGAGATTGGCAAAGGCTCCCCTGGCCTTTCTGATTCGATAAATAATTTCATCCCGAGGCAGCCTACCGGAAATTACACCGCTGCCTAGGTAAATAATTTTACCTGCAACTTCGATTGGCTCACCTGCTAGTATCAGATGCGGGTTTGATCCCATCCAGTCTTGTAGCAGCACCTTACGCGGCAGGTGTGAATTGCATGCCAAACCACGCGACAGACTTATTTAGCTTATTTGAATCTGGTCATTTGCATCTGGAAAGAATCTGAAACAAAGAGAGCAATATCGTCTGCATACTCAATCTCTGTGAGGAAACCCCCTGGGAGCATTTCGACTCCCGAGGTTTCAGAAGCAGTCAGAGAAATTTCAGGCAGCATATCAATAACAAAAATAAAGAGTAAAGGGGAAGAGGACACCACTGGAAGTGGTAAACTCAGGCGGGAGCTTCCCGTATACTCGTACACGCCCAAAGGAGTTCACATACAGTGCCCTCATAAGGGAGAGAAATTTCGGAAGGGACAACTTTGGTTGCCAGACACTGCCGAAGTTGCTGACGATAGACAGAATCAAAAGAAGCTTTCAAATCCAATTTAGTCCAGTTTTCAAACAAAAAACAACCACCGTGGGACGTCTGAAGGAGTGATGCTGTTCAAGAATTTATCTCAAGATAAAGATATGTACGATGCATCCTAGACAAGGAGGACACCCAGCTTGATTCTCACGAACATGTCTCTCCCGATAATCCAACAACCTGCGCAAAATAATGCCAGGGAACACTTTAGATGCGGCGGATACCAGGCTGATTCCGCGTTGGTTTTTAAATGACGTTCTTTTTCCCTGTTTGAAAACTGGGATGACGGTTCAGGAGCTTTTTTCGATTAGTAATCTGTTGTCGTTCCAGATCTTCTACAGTATGGTTGTCAGACTTCATCAAAACCTCTCCGTTTTTTGAGGATCGCCTGGTGTAGACCATGTGTCTTCCTGCGCTTCAGAATTGAAATGTCACGCTGGGTTTCGGTTGCTGATGCTTGGTTGCTGTCAGTATTCCATTCGGGCTGCTTGGTTCTTCCAGCAGTTGTGTTGAACGGGACCAGGTGAACTGTTCTTAAAAGTGCTCAGCCTTAAATAGAAACCTTGAATAAAAATAACAGAAACCAAAAGAAGTAAACAGTAATTTCCGTTGACTGGCAGAATAACATTATGTTGAGTTAACTGAGTGGCTGCTTGATTGTAGAAAATGGACAGAAATTATGTTGTCAGCATCCGGAGGAATATTTCCGGTGAACGGACTTGCAGAAGGCTTTTGCCATACCAAAGCACAAAAGATCGTGGGTTTGTACATCTCTGCACTAATATTACTTTCATAAAAGTTTTCTTCAAAGGATAACGTGTGTGTGTATGTGAAGAAGTACTGATGAGCTTTGTATTTCTGGATGAAATTTCACTTGATGAAAATGATCTATAGTGGATAGTTATTGCTGTCAGTTGGACCAATCTGTTTAGATGAATATGTTGCATGTTGATCCATATGTTGATCCATACTGTAGTTATTCTAGAGTGCTCGGATAAAATGCAACTTGTTACTTGGTCATAACGATCAAGCCACCCTGGAATATTCATATCAGTTAGGTGTCTATTTTAACCCTCCTGGACTGGCTAGTAGCAATGGCTTCAAGCTTAATCAGAGTAAGAAGAAACACGAGGTAGGATCACTGTTATCACGCAGACTTTCGTCTTCAGCACATTGGCAGAACTTACTGACAGAACGAAAGCTTTTGATTAGAGTTCCTGGAAGAGGTGTTTTTCAATCTTTTCTCGTACTTATTGAAACGACTTACGTATGTAGCTGTGTGTGAGACTTTTATTGTTTGAAGGTGATTTATGTGACTATGGTAAGTCAAACAATATCCCCCAACACAACAACAGCGGTAACGTGATTTCCGGGGCAAAGATATCCTGCCTTATTAGGAATATACACCAACGCACCGCTCTTGAGTTTTAAAAATACTAGCGTCATATCCAAATTGACAATAGGTTCTTAACTCATAAGATCCTATTGTGGATGGGAGACTCGTTGTTGATGGGACAAGTTCAAAGAAAAATTACTGTATAAGCAACATACAATGAGAGTTGAGGCCCGTGACTAATGAGAACAACGATCACACAGCTCAGTTGCAGGTAAATGTATGATCATTGGGCACGTGCCCTCAAACCCATGACAAGCGGACAGCTGGAAAATCTTAACTGAGTGTGTTTAGACTGAAAAAGCCTACGAGAGAAATACTGCAGGCCTGACTGGTGATTCCTGTACGTAGGTGGCAGCGAATTCCATTGCCATGTTCAAAACTAATTTGAAGAGTAATCTCAATTGAATCTTTTGCTTTCACAGATGGATTATATTCGACGGATAGTGAGTTTGCTCTTCAGCATGATCAATTTCCAAGGCTTTCAACTCATCACATTAAGGGAGATTAATGTGTGTAATTGACATATTAAGTTCTCCTGCTTTTTGTAAACTCCCTCTTGATACTATGCATACAACGCTCGTTCGTTCAACTTTCCTTGCTTAATTTTGCTTTTTACAACGTTGCCTTCCGTAAAACCAAGGTAACGCACCCAAAGTAGACAACAAGCAGCAAAGCTTTGACGAAATCGGTCGCAGCTAGTGAAATGAAACTCAACTGAGAAGTCGGTTGAAGACTGAACATAGGTGTTGGTGAGTACTGACCCGAAAGTATTTCCATATTTGTGCGTGCATTCAAAAATTTACGGGTGGACGTGAATGTGTGTGTGTGAACAACCTCAAATATTTGTATACAGTAAACAACAAGGGTGCAACACAAATAAGCAAGGATTGGGACGCTTAAGTTGAGCATTTTGTGTGTCATATGTGTAGAATTGGTCGCATGGTTTTTGTGTGGGAAACCGTTTGAGGGCAGTTGAGCAGTCTCCATATCATAAGTATATACAGTCAAGGGACCATCATGATCAATGACTGATTTTTGAAAACTGACAATGATGTAGAAGGGGTCATATAACATGTCCTCGGGCATCAGTAATATGAACTTTTTGCAAATGGAAAGAAAAGAGTGGCTGATATGTCTTAACTGATCTTAATTGAAGCGTTGGTGCTCCACGTGATGTATAGATGGTAAGGGATCGAGTGTACTTGAGATTCCTAGGCCTAAAACCGACTCTTCCTGCAAAGTAAAGTCAGTACACAACGGCAACTTCGCGGGTTAACAGTATAGGTTCTTGTCATAGACTATAAAAAGAATAATCGGTAAAAATCCACTGCAGTGATTGTCAGTGTTCAGTAGGGAAGTTTGAAGAGGCTGTTGGCTGTGCAATCAAATGCAGTGGTCGGTGATGATTTCCGAAAAAAGGATAGAGTTCACGGAATGAGTTAAAAGTTAATTAAAACACACAGTTGGTGATAGATATAAACTTTCTGGGGACGTTTCTGCAGCTGTTAAGCAGCGACGACAGGAATATTCAACGAAAGTAAGCAACGAAATAACAACATATATTTTAAGGGATGTTAGTAAGACGGTTGGGCTTATGAGACCAAGCCAATGATGATGAACACGTGTAAAACTAGATTCAGAGTAAAAAAGGCCTGGATAGATGGCGGTGTAAACCTACTGGGTTCGTCAATAACAATACAATCTTTCATTGTTAACAAAAGATTTGCACATATTGGGCCACACCAAATTATCCCTTTTTAAAGGTTTTTCAAAACCGCTCGACATCCCACTAACCAGTTTTGTCCTTCTTACGGCTCATTAGGTAGGCGCAGTCCTCGAGTTTCCGATAACCTCATGATCTAATTGAACTCAGTTGCACAAAGATTTCATACCGATTTGGTTCTGAAAAAACAATCGCCTGGAACACAGCCCAATAACTCAGGGACTGTGCCTACCTGAAGAGTTTTCAGCAAACTTATGAGTAGTGCGTAGTCTATAAAATGTAGATATCTCAAATATCGTGCTAATTAAAAACTAAGGTGGCGTGGTTCAGCATGGTGGATGGGGAATAGAATATCTGCACCTACTGTGGTAGAGCCGACCAAAAATCGGATGTATACTATGACGGGGCTAAATACCGAGGGTTACCGCATTTTCTCATTGGATTTATTAGCACATCTGGATCTGGAGGCCAAAGCGACCGGTAAAAGATGTCTTTTCAGTTTTGACAAAGATAATCTTTTCATATGGTTTATTAGGAGAATAGTGGATGTCAGGAACGAAACGATAGACTGATATTACTGAAAAGGTGATTTCTAGCGAAAGGTCTTTAGTTGACTTCGGGCTTCTCTGGGTCTAGATAAAAGCGAATCAGCAAGGACCTTAAGGTGAGCATATAATAATCATTAGAGTAAATGGTTATAACGCGTCCAGACAGTGTTGATAATTTTTAGTTTTGAGCATCATATTATGGCAAAATTATGAACGTGGGGCTTTTGTAGTCAAGTAACAAACTACGTCACTTTTGTATTCTGGGAAAATCTTTTCACTATAGTAATGCTTTCAGTAGCCTAAAAGCTTAATTCCAGTTTGCAGGATTGGGTTAATGCTATCAAAACGATAACAGTTAGTTTGTAATCCGAAGGTTGACTATGCATGAGGTCAATATTGGTGCCAGAAAACGAATCAATGGAACGGGCATTAGACGACGAAATGGTTGTTGGATGTTCACGAGAAATTTCAGCTCAGTTTAAATTTAGAAAACAGTTCCTGATAACTGGTTTTTTTTCTTTCGGATGTACTGACTGCCTTTTGTTGAAAAGGTGAGATATCTTTTCTTGAACCAGAGAAACGGTGCTGAATTCAACATCGCTGTTTATGAAAGGGCCGTATTCCGAGGAATCCTTGAGAAATTCGTACAGACGACAGGTTAAGATTTGTATGAGGTCTAATCATCAACAAAATTTTCGCGGTAGTAGCAGCAGCTAGGTTCCACTGTCCAAACAGCTGCATATATGGGTTCCACTTGGTTCACCAAATACGTACTGGACTTAAGCCCAAAAAGTGTCGACTAGATTTCGTTCGGTTGTTTTTTGTTATACCCCAAACTTTTTACTTAAAACAAACATTTGACTTAAATGGTGCATATTTTTAGAGAAGTAGTACAAAGTCACGCTACAAGGCGAACAATGATATTTGCCATTGTCTTGCACGCTGAACAATACGGTCCATCAGTAGATTGGTTTCCTGAAGTTCGGTCCGCACTATTTTTCATCCCTCTATGCCGTAATGACTTTGCTACACGTGACAATTATCAAAACATCAGCACACCGCCAACAATGGGGAACCGAGCCTAACCATCGTTAAAGAATCCCGTAAACACTCGGATAACTACACTTATAGATAGGGCATGCACAGCAGACACTTGGGCGTGTAATTGCCTGCAAGACTGTGTAAGAGTAGGTGGGTGTGAGTGAACGGTTACAGACTACTTTTTACACAAATGAGAACATGGTAGAAAAGAAGGACGCACCAACAAATAACGTTTATCTCCCATCGAACATTACCGAAGGTGTTCCGAGAAGCCGCTGTAAGTAGGGTAACTGCGGCATGCAGGTGACGCAGACTCCGTTTAGCTAAACAAGCTGTAAGGTGTGGTAGTTGAGCAATGATTATTGAGATTTTTTACAGACAAATTTGACTTTAGCTTTTTCTTCAATCTAAATTTTCTAGAAGACTGAGATCACCGTGAATAAGTTATATGTTTTTCTAACTTGTGTCCCTATATGAACTGGACGCACCTGTCAGAGTTCATTTTCGCGAATCCGCATTTACATCTATGCATAAAATTACAAGTGACTGAGTTTCCTTGTGTTCAACAATGTTGAACAGATTGGTTTGCATTGAGGACAGGCTAGATTTGCATTTTTGGCTTGTTCACCGGCTAGATAATAATCGTCTGTCTTACTCCGGTACAAATAAATTACGGTCCACCACCTCGGACCCTTGAATTCGCAGTGTGTGGTATTTGTTGGCTAAGACAGAAAACTTTCAACTGAATAGCCTGGGATATTTTGGGAACAATTCAGGAATTTAGTAGAATCTGATGGGTGGATTGAGTTTACTTGAATGAATGTTACGTCTGTTCATTATTGAATAAAATGGATCCTTTGAAACTAGATGAATACTGCCGACAGAATCAAACACTGGGTTGCCGTAGTGCTGATCGGCTTTGAGGATTATCTCGTCTGATATACTACAAAATTCAAGAATGGAAGTGCAGTTAAGGGCTCATTATCAGCTCCATATTGAACTGGCCAATGAGCTCAAACAGACATATGACGACATCTGGATGCTTGACATTTTTTGGTTCGACGATTGTGCGAGCTTTGCTAGCTGTTACTGAGTCCTTCAACGTTGAGTCACAACGGGAATGTCAAAAAAAGCTTTCCGAAAAGTGGCGGCTCCTAGCAATAAAATAAATTGCGTTGTGTGGCAGACTTGTAGCAACTTCACAACGTTATTTGCATCATAAACTTGGAACAAGATGCTTCTCTCAGAAGAGACCGGAACCACTGCAGTAGCGATGCAAACTTTATCGGAGAAAGGGTGTATCAGAAAAGGTTGACCCCAAAAAAAGGGCGCGTCCATCTGTCCAAGATATGTTTTACTGCCAGGCTAACGTGCTCTTCCTCTAGCGTCCCTATTGATGTCAGTATTTTGCTAGATTTTGGATGATAATTTGGAATCGAAAACTTCAGTTGGGTTATGTCCTGATTTCCAATCTCGAATATCCAAAACCATCAACTTTCCTAACGTTGTTTTAAATGTCAGAAAAAACGTGCATTTTAACCTCGAAGTCTGCAACCTGAGGAGAAACTTTCCTAAGTTGTTTTAAATGTCAGAAAAAACGTGCATTTTAACCTCGAAGTCTGCAACCTGAGGAGAAATAAGTTCACAGAATGGTAAGATGAAATACTTGTACTGCAGAATAGCTGAGAAATCGCGCGGCAGATTTTTCTATGATCGGTGAAGTCTGACGGACCAAGCAACGGGTGGTAGGAGAGGTTGTTAATCATTTCATTCTTTGCTTAAATGGGTAAATCTAGGAATGCTAATTAGGGTGTTATTGCTTTTCCCACTGCAAACAGCATGCATATGTATGCCTATTCAAGTAGTCCTTTTTCCGCTGGCTGATTTAAGATTGGCTGTAAAAAAGAAAGAGGAGAAACTTATTCACGTTGTATTCTGAGAAATAGGGGCATCTGAAAACTGGGTTAAGATTTTAGCAAGCTGTATTGTGTCCGCCTCCGGACACCACATTCGGAGGCGCACTCGGACTTCACAGAGTCGAAAAAAGAGATACCAAGGAAGGTTTCACATACGCAACTTTACCAAAACAAGTATTGAAGTAGGCCATGTTTGGTGAGGACGAACCACTAAAATCAGCTAGCTTTAGAGGGAGTACTTAACCATCCTAGAAACAGTCCAGCATCTGGCAGACTCGACTGCGTGAAACCGAGTTAAGGGTTTCTGGACAAAGTGTTTCAGAAGTGAATGGCAACCGAACCAAAACTTAGGTTGAAGAATTATTATCTCTTCTAAAAAACACCAAAACTTAGGAACGATGGGACTAAAATCTATGAAGTTCTCAAACTTACGTGGCATGATTGTTTAAAACTGTTCTATGATAAAGACATCCGGACTTTCCTTATTACATTGAGCAAGTGTACAGTAGACCCTGTCTCACTATGACATTTCGAACTGACCGTTAAATAATGTTAGTATTTTTGCTAAAAAATTTCGACTGTACTCTAGTCCACATCTGTAACTCGGAGGTGCATGAATCTGCCTATGTACTATCTACAACCGCTTGCTCAACACAAGACTATGTGTTAGTCTTCGGCCATATGGTAACACTTGGCTGAACTCTTTAGCGTAATCTCACTTGTTTTCATTTCGGTCGCTGAACTCAACTAGTTTTCATCCAGGATCGGAAGTAAGCCAGTGAGAGTTCCGCATATTAAATTCTGCCTAAACGGAGTTATAACGACATATTTCGCCATTAAAGACCATTATAGAAGGACTATTTTATCAGACTGATTAAGCAAGCAGGTAGTATCCGTTGGCACAAGTCTTTGAGAAGATTCGCACTAAATCAACTGACGCTGAAGGAAAACACCTGGAAGAAAACATTAAATCTGGTCGATGTTCTCGCTAATTTTCACATGATAAAAGCTGCAGCTGTCTTTCACCGCTTTCAACGGGCAGGCTAGATTTTATAGGTGCGAAGTGTTTTGATTCCGAAACAAATCAGTCACATTCAGACCTAGCTATCTGATGGTGTTTTCCAGGAATGCAACGTGTGATCTCTTCACGTGAATTATATTTCCATTGGAGACAATTTGTAAAGCGAATTGATGTCATACCAAGTGAGTCCTTCCGTTGTAAAAGTGTCACCCATACTGACCATGAGGTTAAAGATAGTATTGTAGTGGGCTGGTGTATGAGCTTCTCCAACATAATCGAACCTAGATTTGGAGAAGTCACTCACGAGCACATCAAGTGAGTAGGGCATATTTGGGCGGAAATAAATAGTTTTTTGAAGCCCATACAAGAGAAGTTTCCTTTGGGGGCATCCTGTTGGAGTCCGAAATACGAAACAACATATATTCACAAGGAATACCTTTAAATAAAGCCTCTTATAGATAAATACTGGCCCGATCTGTTGGGAAATTTGGAGTCGGGTAAAGTCTTCTACGTGGAGAAATTATCTGATCTTGTTTGAGCCCCAGACTGGCGGTTCATTAAATTTTAATCCCATTTGCATACCCAGATAGTTTTATGAAGTAATCCGAAAGAGATTCATTCAGATATCCGACAATCCACTGTCTAAAAGTATGTGGCAGAGGATCTTGTGTCTAATGGGAGGAGACATTCTTGAGAAGAGTGACACCGGGGCAGGCTACACTGAGTTTTTGCGGAAAACATACATTGGTAAGCTATTGAGTGACCTGTTCAACAGGAATGGGTCAGTTTCGATTGCGAGCATCCTCAATAGGTTTGTTACGATCTTGATTTTTGAAATTATAAGGATGATGAAGTTTAAGGTACATGTGGACCATGTGTGACTTTCTGAGAATTTCAACAAAACATCTGTGTATCACGGCTATTAACATGGCTCTCTGCGATGGTAGCTTTTATTTTTGCTGTTCTTGGGCAAAAGAACACTGTTCTTCAAATTAGGCCTCCTACTTGGTTTGTGAAAACATTAAAATATTCATCACAGTTTGATACTTGAGTTGTAGGGGGTTGCGGGGTTTGTAGAATTAAAGTTCTTTAGGACAGTCATATTCCAGTTCTGATACAAACATTCCGGTTAGTTCGCACCAGTCTTAAATCCTTGGTGGTGCCGGATTTTGAACATCGGATAGTTGACAAGCCAGGCGAGCGTGTTACCACTACTCCACAAACGCACGCTGAACGCAGGCGAACGCGTTCACGCTTGAGTGACATGATTGGCCCGCCCGACACTTCGAATTATGACCGGTAACTGTTCCTTTTTCGTCAGTCAACTAAGCAGGTTTTCAGAATTCTCCAGTCAGATAGCGTCGTGAACGCTTTTGACCTATTAGATCGATCGGGTCACGTGAATTTTTTTGACTTAGTTGGCACCCCTCATTATGGGCCATTAACCCCATGACCTGATGTAAATGGCAGTGGGATTTGATCTAACCCGAGGGCCCCGTGCATGAAGTTTAGGCTTCACAATCCTAATACTAACTCTGACATCCTTGAAAGTACTAAGCAGTAGCTAACTGCCGGCAGACACAAGGAAGAATTTAGTGATCTTGTAGTGCCTCCAGAACTTGCCATTACTAAGAATAGGCTGAAAATTACTATTTCCATAAACGTGGCTTGCTGATTTCCTACAAAAAATCGTTACCGTTCTTACACGCCCATTACAGTGAACAAAACGACCTTACCACCTGTCCGTTTTGTAGCACAATTTTTCGTCCTACGTTTATTAGTTTTTGTGATGTGCAGATACAAGAATATTCCGTTTTGCTCATTCAAAGAATAACCTAGGCCACGAAATATCAACCCTTCTATTGAATGAACTTCTAATATAGGGAAACGCAAAATAGTGGGCTGCATTTCGGAAAATCAGACGGTTGTGATAACTGTGGATGAATGTGTTTTCGAAAGAGTGCAGACTTTCGAGTGGGTGAAGTGAGGCTGTCCAGGTTTCTTGACTGCTACTAACAATGGAGGACTGTTGCGGAAAATTTGTCTTCAAGTTCATAAAATTTCTCGTTTCAGCAAATATGTGAGCGCTCTGACGCTGCCTACTGAAGTCGTAGATTGGAATGTCCGGGCCATTTTTTTCTAGCCGCCATACAATTTCAATCTGAGATTAAATATAATTTTCGACCTTGTATTACTGCATCCACAAACTTCAACACTTACCCGCTCTGACACAGAATCGTTTACTTTGAGCTAAACTATGTAATGCTTTTCCGCAATGAGTTGTGTGACTGTTTAGTGTTGCATGGATGGTCAAAAACCATGCATGCCGAACGACTGTTAAATGACTCAACGTTTCATACGTTTCGTTTTTGTTGACGACTGTGGTTCGTTTGCATGCCCTAGAAAAAAATCATCCCTTCTGATGACAAACACTTCGTTTGACTTATATGTTTTACTTGAATATATATAGTTTCGGAAAGATTACTTTCCACCAACTTGTGCTAAAGGAATTTAGACTTCAAAAGAGACAATGTACCAGTGCCAAACTCTGCAAATAATTTTGCATAACTGTAATCGTCGACATGGGTTTTGGCCCCAAATTGTCGACGATCAGCACCGAATACAGAAAATTTCGAGTACTCGTCTGTAATTTTCGTTATATTTTATTGGGCAAAAAAGATGGCAAAGAATGTGATTCTTATCGAGTTTTCCTTCCGCTCGGCTTATGATGTCTGTTTATTGATCATAGTGGAAATGGCTTTAAGTGCGCAATCCATGAATAAGTGTGATATTATGTGGAAACCAAACGGAATCGACTGACAGCACCACCATCCCATTTTCGTTTCTTTTACTCATATCAGTTCCGTTGTGCTCAGACCGAACTATGACTGGATACAGTCCTCCGTAGGATCGCATGTCTATATAGTTTCCCAATATTAACGTTGAAGTCTCAGATTCGCGAATCATTGATGTTATAATGACAATGCGAAGGCCTCAAGTGATTGAACAACGATTGACAGGAGGATGCCGATGGATGCCAGCAATCCATCTAAGGTTACTTGCAATGTTTCGGTTGATACATCGTTATTCTGTTGGATTATTTTTACAGAAAAAACACCAATCACTAGAGGTAATGACTGAGGCTAAATTTGCCTTTACGACAAAGTTGAGAAGGGAACTTGCGACACAAAGTGACGCGGCAATAACTCCAAAGAATGTCCCCAAAAACGCTAGCTTACTAAGCACGCAGAATCAATCTTTAGCCAACTTTGTGCGGTATCCCAAAGCTAAACGTTGTTGACCATAGAATAATGAAGATGCGCAAACTTGTCTAAAAGTCTTCCTTGTGCACACTCCCTATCGATTCGAGTCAGTATTTCACACACATTTAAGTTTTGGTTTGCAACCATTTGATAGTTAGCACTATTCTACATTCTTTGTGGGCTTTCGCGGTGTTCTCTTGCAAACACAAGCAACTTTAAACGTTGATACAGCAGGCTTTTCACCTTGCTTACCTCCCTAAATGTCCAACACGGTTTCCGCGGCCAAAAACTCTCGGAATTTATTCACTCTACTTGATGTTCAACCCAATCCTTGTTTGATGGTTGTTGCCTCCAAGGGCCTTCTGTGAAATCCTTAATTAGCTGTTTATGTTTTGTTTCTGAATAATTTAGTAGGCGGCTTCATTCAAAGAAACACGTGACACTCACTGGTCTATCGATCTTCGCTTGAACCACTAAAAGGATTATCTCATTGCTGGACAATTATTATACTCATACTGCACGAGTTACTTTTCACTGTGTCAAGTCCACAATACAAATTCCGCTGATCGGTCATTGTACGGAAATTATCGGAAATGTCAACGGCTGTTTTCTTTGTTTCTTTTGCTTGGTTTGGAGGCCGCTTTCATGGTGTTTCAACCTTGTTTCACTTGTTTGGTTTTGTATAAGTAAAACTATGGCGTTTCACGACGACTTTTGGATCAATAAAATAGTACAATACAACTGGAATTCAAGTTTTGCGCCCTTATATATTAGCATATTTCTTTGGCCTATATGCGCTGAACCTTTTGTCATCTGAAAGCAAGATAAGAGGAAGATCAGAATGAAATATAAGTTATTCAGCTATCTTGTTAAACCTAGATTGTGATTAAGGTGTCGCCTGGAAAGTTGTTTTACTGTCTATTGTAAACAAAAGTTAAACCACTTGGTTTAAGCAACCTCGTAGAAATTATTCGTCTTGATGCGACATAACTGGAAGGATCCAAAATCAGGAGGATTCTTACTAAAATAAACAAATATAACAAACTAATCCAGTCCAACAATAAACCATCTATTGCAATTTGATTGGCGAGGGTCACGTTCAGCGAGCTCAAATATGATCTACATGACAGTCTTGGTCATTTTTGTGGGTCATAAAATATTTTTCGATTTTGCTTTTGCGACCCTCCGGGTTCTTTGCTGATCCAAATTACATTCATTTCCTTTGAATGCGTGTCAACAGCTTTCTCTTATCTAGCCTGTGACATTCTCGGAGTTTGGGCCCGGACGTTATTCAGTCTTGCCTTTATGCGGTATCCCAAAGCTAAACGTTGTTGACCATAGAATAATGAAGATGCGCAAACTTGTCTAAAAGTCTTCCTTGTGCACACTCCCTATCGATTCGAGTCAGTATTTCACACACATTTAAGTTTTGGTTTGCAACCATTTGATAGTTAGCACTATTCTACATTCTTTGTGGGCTTTCGCGGTGTTCTCTTGCAAACATAAGCAACTTTAAACGTTGATACAGCAGGCTTTTCACCCCGCTTACCTCCCTAAATGTCCAACACGGTTTCCGCGGCCAAAAACTCTCGGAATTTATTCACTCTACTTGATGTTCAACCCAATCCTTGTTTGATGGTTGTTGCCTCCAAGGGCCTTCTGTGAAATCCTTAATTAGCTGTTTATGTTTTGTTTCTGAATAATTTAGTAGGCGGCTTCATTCAAAGAAACACGTGACACTCACTGGTCTATCGATCTTCGCTTGAACCACTAAAAGGATTATCTCATTGCTGGACAATTATTATACTCATACTGCACGAGTTACTTTTCACTGTGTCAAGTCCACAATACAAATTCCGCTGATCGGTCATTGTACGGAAATTATCGGAAATGTCAACGGCTGTTTTCTTTGTTTCTTTTGCTTGGTTTGGAGGCCGCTTTCATGGTGTTTCAACCTTCTGTTTCACTTGTTTGGTTTCGTATAAGTGAAAATATGGCGTTTCACGACGACTTTTGGATCAATAAAATAGTACAATACAACTGGAATTCAAGTTTTGCGCCCTTATATATTAGCATATTTCTTTGGCCTATATGCGCTGAACCTTTTGTCATCTGAAAGCAAGATAAGAGGAAGATCAGAATGAAATATAAGTTATTCAGCTATCTTGTTAAACCTAGATTGTGATTAAGGTGTCGCCTGGAAAGTTGTTTTACTGTCTATTGTAAACAAAAGTTAAACCACTTGGTTTAAGCAACCTCGTAGAAATTATTCGTCTTGATGCGACATAACTGGAAGGATCCAAAATCAGGAGGATTCTTACTAAAATAAACAAATATAACAAACTAATCCAGTCCAACAATAAACCATCTATTGCAATTTGATTGGCGAGGGTCACGTTCAGCGAGCTCAAATATGATCTACATGACAGTCTTGGTCATTTTTGTGGGTCATAAAATATTTTTCGATTTTGCTTTTGCGACCCTCCGGGTTCTTTGCTGATCCAAATTACATTCATTTCCTTTGAATGCGTGTCAACAGCTTTCTCTTATCTAGCCTGTGACATTCTCGGAGTTTGGGCCCGGACGTTATTCAGTCTTGCCTGACTGATCCTCCCACAAACAAAACACAGTAGTCCACAGACTTGTACCAACCAAAAATACCCTGAATTTTATATTCAGAAGTCAACTCTGAGCTTTCGTAGTGCTTCCAGAGATGTGCAACAAAGTATTGTACGACAAAGTGAAAGACTGTTCTAACAGCCTCACTAGCTTTGTTTTTCTTGTCATATTTAGTCTCAGGTTTAAGAGCACAGCTCTCAACTAGATAAAAAAATTGTTCTCATGAAATATAAAAAATCACCTTATTTTTGTGGAGACAGTCACATGGTGACATGACAGAATGTGTCGTCGAAACGTGATTTAACAAGGTGTCAACTCAGTTTCACCCTGAGCACACATAAACTAACCAGTGCAGAGTGTCATACAGGGTATTACGTGAGACACCGAATTGTAGGAATAAGAATCTAACATTTCACAGAAAGCTACATGGGAGGTGCAAACAGTGCTGGTTTTATCTTTACTCATTTTGATCTTATCGGAAGCAAGTAGCTGGAGCCTCAGGCCAAATTACTACAAAAATTCTAATATAGAATATCTATCTTGATTATTTTGCAACTAATCCATTTTCGTTGAATAGCAGCGGTGAGTAATTCTTTACTTTGCTTCACAGACTTCCGGGGACAAATTACAAAACGAAATATGAAATGAAAAATTGAACAGGTGCTGACAGATGATATGGTTGTCCAAGTACTAGATATAGTGTTGCTTTTGATTCGGTTTCTTTTGGGTAATTCACAGATGTGATGCAGTTTTTCCAAATGAGATGGATTTGGCCGGGCTTACTAGGAAAATATTAGTTGTTTAATTAAGGGTGTGAAATCTTCAGATCTCATGTAAAATGTATGTAGCTCATGATAAAAACGATTCTCACAAGAACCAAATCTTCGATCTGACAACTATGCACTTCGGGAGCCAGACAACGCGTGGCAACGAGATGTGAATTCCGTGATTGAAGGATAAACGGCAGTATATTCTGTCTAACTGTGAGGTACGCACACCGTTGTTTAGCCTTTCGCCGTTCAGTTGTCAACCAGTGACCCGGAGGTTGGCGTTCGAGAATCTCCCGAGAGAAGAATCACGGCATCATATTTCTTCATTCCGCAGTCTTGACTTCTTGACAAGTCCAACGTAATCCTTAAGGAACGAGTTTGCTGCAATACGTTTGATGTGATATTGCAATTCATGGAGTCTGTCGGCTAAGAAAAGAAGTCTTGACACAAACGGCCATCAAAACCTCGCGAAAAATAAGGTGTGGTCACAAACGTGACAGGTAAAAACTACTACTACGAGTGATAGTTGGGATCATTATGTAGCCTTATTTGTGTAGTTAATTGGAAGGCAAAAAACAGATCAAGTTCATTGTAGACGAGGAAACCCTGGTGTGTGTGTGCATTTGGACTGATATTCAGGGGGAAGGTTCGGAGAAAGCTTTTATCAGATGTCTTATTCGTTAACTGAACTTTTTTCACTGTGTGCGAAAAACATGTTGAGCAAACCAGTACCGGATCAAAAACGTCTTTTTACTTTAGAATAAACAAGAACTTTTCAAACCAAAAAATGTAATCAGTCCAACGTAGTCTCCACTCTGCAGAAACTAACCATAATTGCAAAGGAACCTAAATACGTAGAACATGGCCTGTTTATTTTCGGCTTAACAGTGTCAGATTTGCATGGCACACAGAATAAAAAATATCCAATAACGCAAACAAACGAATGCTACAGAAGTCTCTAGGGTGATATTTGCCTGCAATTTGCTTGCACACAAATTGCATTCATTTAGTTTGGTTTTCACCTTCAGAGGGGAAATTGAATATTGGACACTGGAGGTTACCTAGGTGTCTGTTTGGTTTTTTATAAAATTGTTAAGATTATTATTAAAATTTTCATTTAGTACTCAGGTCCAACGTGGGATTTCAAAAAAATAGACAGTAAAAATGAAAGGCTTTGAAGCGAGGAGAGGTCTAGATGTGCTTATAACATAAGAAACATCGTTGTGTTTGCGAAAACATTTATGATGGTGGGGAGAGAAATAAAAAAATCCCAAATAACCCGTTAGTTATATAAAAAGTAGAAACCATTGTATAGAATACTGTGGCAGTATTGCCAGCTTATAAAATCACAATGCACCATTGATAATATTGGACAAAGCACCGGTGTATAAATTTACCATGTCGTAAAATGAAGTTACCTCCAACGTCATAGAAGAAGATTTCACTGACTCTCTTTCAATCTAATGTTCCAGATATAACCCACTTAAACAGGGCACAATTTTTTTGTACTAAGTTTACATTAAACAGTGGAAGCACATGAGTATTCTGTTGGTAGAGCTCATTATTTGCACACATTCTTAGACCATACCGGAAATCAACGTCTGATTTAACCCTAACATGCGAGGCGACCGTGCCAGCACTACTCCATCAGTACAGGCTTGACTAAACTGTATTATCACATGTGAACACCACCTCTGCGGGAAGCCTGCTTGACAATTTTGACTTTTTTGTTTTGCCACTGTGTTCATTTTTGGGGAGGACAAACGGGACTTATCTTGGAGACTTGGGATGTGCTTGTGAATTTTTTGATCGTCTTTGTTTTCCTAACCAGATCAGTACATTTTGTTTGCCGGCATAACTTGATCGTTCACCGGCTGGGATGATCTATCAATAAAGGTCAACAAACGACCTGACTTTACCGGGTCTCGCAAGCACAAAAACTAGTATATACTAATGACCTCCTCCATCCTGTTCTGTCACGACCAGCACAATTGCTTCAGCTCGCAGTTTACCGTCAGCAAGTCCGAAAATGTTCAACAGCAAAAACAAATGTGTGGTCAAAAGAGGGTAATCTGAACGATAGAATAAAATTTGGGATGAAAATAAAATATAAAGCAAACGGCTTAAATTGTACTGAGGGCAGCGACTAGATGCATACTTGATTAGGAAGAAATCATCTGCATTAGCGGAAATTCCCTACCCAGCTGAATCAGTTTTGTCGGCCACAGTAGCGAGTTCCAAGGAGACAAAGCCGAATGCACGGACGGTGACGGTTAAAAAGCAAACCAGTTGCAATTTCAAAGGACTCAGAACAGTTGATGGCGTCTCTCAGAATGCTTCTAGTTTAGTGACTTGAAGTGTACCATACTGAGGTTACGCTGTGTATGGTTTATTGTGTATTTTGAACTCGCCAGTAGGCTTACATCCGGATTTGCATTCTGAATTGTGGGCACTTTCTAAAAGGACGGCGCTATTTATTCAAAACGCCGTGGCCATATGGACGTTTTGAAGAGATAGTGAGATCACTTTTCGCCAAACCTAATGCAACACTTTCAAAACATCCCTTGCAGTCTGAGTAGCTGAAGTTGGTCACAGGTACATGTTACTGGTGTAAAGTATCGTTAAATTTTACAATAATCTGCAATTACTGCTATCCATGTTAAGGATTTATCAGAATATCTTATATCATACCCCACAACCTCCATCTGTTCAGCTACTCACTAATGTAGTTCAAATCATTGTCTTTGCTTTTCTGCATTCCACAACGCACCTGATGAATGTATGTTTGTTTCTCTTCGACAGATAGTAACCAACGCTCTCGACCGAAGTTTCTGAAAGAATGACTTCTTGATGTCTAGCAATATAAGACTAAGGTCCTCTAGTTCCTGCGCCCATCTGGTTAACCACACGAGAAGTGAACACCGCATTCTTTCGCCAAAAATCATAGCATCAAAAACGTTTTGAATACCTGTGCTTTTGTTGCCATACGTTTCCATCTTACTTCTTGCTTTTGACACTGATGAATTCAAATTCTATCCGGTACATTTTTCAGGAACAAACGATGTGGGTTACTTTCAGAACGCATCAAATCCATTCATCTAGGTTTGACCGGTATAACTTGAAGCATCCCTAGTCTTTCACTTTGTCGTACAATACTTTGTTGCACATCTCTGGAAGCACTACGAAAGCTCAGAGTTGACTTCTGAATATAAAATTCAGGGTATTTTTGGTTGGTACAAGTCTGTGGACTACTGTGTTTTGTTTGTGGGAGGATCAGTCAGGCAAGACTGAATAACGTCCGGGCCCAAACTCCGAGAATGTCACAGGCTAGATAAGAGAAAGCTGTTGACACGCATTCAAAGGAAATGAATGTAATTTGGATCAGCAAAGAACCCGGAGGGTCGCAAAAGCAAAATCGAAAAATATTTTATGACCCACAAAAATGACCAAGACTGTCATGTAGATCATATTTGAGCTCGCTGAACGTGACCCTCGCCAATCAAATTGCAATAGATGGTTTATTGTTGGACTGGATTAGTTTGTTATATTTGTTTATTTTAGTAAGAATCCTCCTGATTTTGGATCCTTCCAGTTATGTCGCATCAAGACGAATAATTTCTACGAGGTTGCTTAAACCAAGTGGTTTAACTTTTGTTTACAATAGACAGTAAAACAACTTTCCAGGCGACACCTTAATCACAATCTAGGTTTAACAAGATAGCTGAATAACTAATATTTCATTCTGATCTTACTCTTATTTTGCTTTCAGATGACAAAAGGTTCAGCGCATATAGGCCAAAGAAATATGCTAATATATAAGGGCGCAAAACTTGAATTCCAGTTGTATTGTACTATTTTATTGATCCAAAAGTCGTCGTGAAACGCCATAGTTTTACTTATACAAAACCAAACAAGTGAAACAAGGTTGAAACACCATGAAAGCGGCCTCCAAACCAAGCAAAAGAAACAAAGAAAATAGCCGTTGACATTTCCGATAATTTCCGTACAATGACCGATCAGCGGAATTTGTATTGTGGACTTGACACAGTGAAAAGTAACTCGTGCAGTATGAGTATAATAATTGTCCAGCAATGAGATAATCCTTTTAGTGGTTCAAGCGAAGATCGATAGACCAGTGAGTGTCACGTGTTTCTTTGAATGAAGCCGCCTACTAAATTATTCAGAAACAAAACATAAACAGCTAATTAAGGATTTCACAGAAGGCCCTTGGAGGCAACAACCATCAAACAAGGATTGGGTTGAACATCAAGTAGAGTGAATAAATTCCGAGAGTTTTTGGCCGCGGAAACCGTGTTGGACATTTAGGGAGGTAAGCGGGGTGAAAAGCCTGCTGTATCAACGTTTAAAGTTGCTTATGTTTGCAAGAGAACACCGCGAAAGCCCACAAAGAATGTAGAATAGTGCTAACTATCAAATGGTTGCAAACCAAAACTTAAATGTGTGTGAAATACTGACTCGAATCGATAGGGAGTGTGCACAAGGAAGACTTTTAGACAAGTTTGCGCATCTTCATTATTCTATGGTCAACAACGTTTAGCTTTGGGATACCGCATAAAGTTGGCTAAAGATTGATTCTGCGTGCTTAGTAAGCTAGCGTTTTTGGGGACATTCTTTGGAGTTATTGCCGCGTCACTTTGTGTCGCAAGTTCCCTTCTCAACTTTGTCGTAAAGGCAAATTTAGCCTCAGTCATTACCTCTAGTGATTGGTGTTTTTTCTGTAAAAATAATCCAACAGAATAACGATGTATCAACCGAAACATTGCAAGTAACCTTAGATGGATTGCTGGCATCCATCGGCATCCTCCTGTCAATCGTTGTTCAATCACTTGAGGCCTTCGCATTGTCATTATAACATCAATGATTCGCGAATCTGAGACTTCAACGTTAATATTGGGAAACTATATAGACATGCGATCCTACGGAGGACTGTATCCAGTCATAGTTCGGTCTGAGCACAACGGAACTGATATGAGTAAAAGAAACGAAAATGGGATGGTGGTGCTGTCAGTCGATTCCGTTTGGTTTCCACATAATATCACACTTATTCATGGATTGCGCACTTAAAGCCATTTCCACTATGATCAATAAACAGACATCATAAGCCGAGCGGAAGGAAAACTCGATAAGAATCACATTCTTTGCCATCTTTTTTGCCCAATAAAATATAACGAAAATTACAGACGAGTACTCGAAATTTTCTGTATTCGGTGCTGATCGTCGACAATTTGGGGCCAAAACCCATGTCGACGATTACAGTTATGCAAAATTATTTGCAGAGTTTGGCACTGGTACATTGTCTCTTTTGAAGTCTAAATTCCTTTAGCACAAGTTGGTGGAAAGTAATCTTTCCGAAACTATATATATTCAAGTAAAACATATAAGTCAAACGAAGTGTTTGTCATCAGAAGGGATGATTTTTTTCTAGGGCATGCAAACGAACCACAGTCGTCAACAAAAACGAAACGTATGAAACGTTGAGTCATGTAACAATCGTTCGGCATGCATGGTTTTTGACCATCCATGCAGCACTAAAGAGTCACACAACTCATTGTGGAAAAGCATTACATAGTTTAGCTCAAAGTAAACGATTCTGTGTCAGAGCGGGTAAGTGTTGAAGTTTGTGGATGCAGTAATACAAGGTCGAAAATTATATTTAATCTCAGATTGAAATTGTATGGCGGCTAGAAAAAAATGGCCCGGACATTCNAAATCTTGACGCTTGAATTACGCTCCCAATTCCGTTTGTTACAATACACACATAAAGGGAAAATTTTTAAAGAATTTCAGGGCTAGTTGCACCAATTCTGTAGATCTAGAAAAAGACATGACAAATCAATAAAACCAAGGTAGACTGAGGGCAATCCTTGAGTCCTTAGGAGCAAACAGTACAGCGTAAACTAGATGAATCAATATGATCCTTGACAAATATGGTATGGAGGTAGAGCTGCTTCTTGCTACGGCCTGAAATGAATAGTGTTCATCATGACAAGAATATTTGCTTCAGTCGTAGGCATTTTTCTTTTCAACATTATTTTAAAGCCTGATCGTGCCTTAACCTTTCGACCAGCCCTGTCACTTAGTCAGGCTTCTATTTTTAGTGAATGAATAACTGCAGCTGTTGCAACTCGTATCCTTAGAGTAGATAATAATATAAGGACGACAGTCCTGGCCAATTTAATACAGAATTTATAAAAACCTTTGTTATTATATTGAGAATGTTTGAATACAGTATTGGTGCGACCTGTTCGGATAAGTGGTAATCAGCTTTTAATAAGTCAGTTCCTCGCATTACACTTGGTTTTATCACCGGATTTTTTCTGGCATCAAAGTATGTCTCGAAAGTCTAAGCTGTTTCCTGAATATTTTAACTTTGTCAGGCCCCTCAAAGGACAACAGATAAAAAACATACTGTAATTAAGTGTATTTAGACCAGGTCGGACAAAAGGTTCTTCGAGTTTCGAAAAGAAATCGATTACTTTGGAACAGAGATGGGCTTTCAACAAGGAAACCTTGTTATTCTAGACACCAAGAGATTCGATATCTATCATGACATTCAAAAATGAGCGTTTAAAAGCGATGGATACTCAATGCATAAATGGCCAGGATACTGTTTTCAGGCCTGTTCCATTGGTTTTGCTGTGTATCACACAATTTCTCTCTACCTCGCCACCAGAGAACTAACTCTGCAAAAGTATCACCACTTTGAGCTCGCTATCGGATCGTTTCGTAGACTTTACTCAAAATGCAATATTGCACTTGTGGAAGCCACCATTTTTTTACTTATTCAGAAACCACTCTACACCAGTAATAATTCAGCCAGTTACCCGTTGGAAAGAACGGGCTCTAATAAGCACACAAAAATCAGGAACCTCTTAGACTAACATATTGTTTATTTGCACTATTTTCATGCATTTTGGAAGTAAATTATGCATGCATTTAAATTTTTTAAAAACTTGGTTATTACTTTTTATTGCTGAACACTAAAATGTGTCCGGATTTCATTCAGCTCGTTCTAGAACAACAAAGTAAATATCGAAATTCTTCCACTGAAATTGTCATAAGCTTCTAAAACAGTTTCTCTTTGTTTTCTGTTTTGTTTGCGATGTGTGATTGCGCTGTAATTCTGTAAAAGTGATTTGGGGCTTAAAAGGGAGGGGGCAACTTTACAAAACGTGCAAGCTTAAATTCTCATGGGACCAATTTGGGCGATTTATCTTTCCGTATAAAGAACTGTGTTAATAAGCGCTGATGTTTCTTCTACGGAAAACGTTAAATGACTTGTGGAGTAGAATGTGTTGACCATTAGCTGAGGTTTACTTTTGACGGGATGAAGTGGCTGAGGAAAATACCTGCTTGTGAAAGTATATTTTTGTGTTTATTTTTATTCGGTGATTTCCCATTGAATGACCAGTTGGAGAGGATTTTCTTCGAACTCCTTTGTCTTTCAGACTATAAACCAAATCATTCATAACGGCCCAGCTCCTGTGACCTGCAAAAGAGGAGAATTTCCAGGTTATTGCATGATAGTAAATCGATTCGCACGAAAAAGTTACACTTTGGGCCTTAGAGTAGTGCAGTACAGCCAAATGTCAAACAGTTCATGGTACTATGTTGTCAAACCTTCACCCTTTAGCATGGTTCTTTTAAGGTGGGGTAACCCTTAGGGTGCATCAAACTTGTCAATCAAGTAAGGTTGAGAGATTATTGTTGACTTGTGTACTTTTAGTGGACTTGCGACTGGTTATCTTTTCGGTGACAGTGATTCTCCATCGTCAAACTGAGAATCGTGCAAACCACAGAGATGGCCTCGATGATCAAGTAGGGCTTTAAATGGAACCTAAAGCACCTGGGTACCCGAAGCGAATTTTGCACACCATGTTGTTTAGTTGAAAATCCACAAAGCGTCACGGTCAGTGAATGGCGCAGACTCGGAACAACACATTCTGGTTAACAGGAATATAGAAAAAAGGTGGAATGTACTTATGGATGTGCTGTATAGAAAAAACAAAAATAGCTGCATATTACTGTGACATGCGAGAATTGTGAAACTACGGTTTAATAAAATGATGGGAATTATCCACAAGCTCAGCTGAGTTGGTGAACATTTAAGGTGAATCAAGAAAATTGTGGAAATTGTCACAGTCATCAAACAAAGGTAAAAAATTCCATATATCAGGAACAATTTGATAATGAATGCTGAAAAGGCAATTAGGTCGGAAATTAATGAAACAATTAGGCTGACGCCTCAAACCCAAGAAAAAAACTAGAAAGCCCACTCAACTGGTAGGTTTCCCGAACTTACAGACAAGGAACTGGTTGCGTTATGGTCGGACTGAAGATGAATGGTTATTTATTCAGGTCAACGTTCTTATTGCTAAGCCATCAACAGCTGTGTGTCACCAGTTAAGAGTGACCTATTAATATTGCTGTCCAAAAACTTATCACTAACCATAATTATATTTTTGTATTCCTCACAATAGATGCGAAAATAGCGGTGATTTGTACAATACATGCTCAGTGTTTAGGCAACTGCTTCAATAGTTTATAAAGTAAAAGTAATTAAACATTTCAAATCGGCCTATTCAAAGGATGATAGGAAGCGATCGACACTAATTTGCTACCTGGTTGTTAACAAAGAAGGGGTATTTGACGTAACACAATACTTGGTAGTGGCATACTGAAACATGAGGCATCCCGGTGCATCAATCTCAGCTGAAACATATCATGAATGAGGGATTCAGTAGAGCCTCCCATGAAAACCAATTTGCTAGGAAACGTGTGTATTTCACTAAAGGGGTTAGTTACGCCACCGTGACTACCAGAGCAGGATAGTTAGTAGAGGTGCTATAAAACTGGACACCCAGATGTGTGACCGTGTGTATCGTTGCGAACAGGTGGCCCATAATCCAACTAGTATCCGATGCGTCTTGTCCTCTACAGTGACTGTCTAAGCACTGGTCACCCTGAAGACTGGTGCGAAATCACTGTCTTTCCCGCCGCGGTTTAGGTGAAAAGTTAATGCGGGTACGTTCGGCATCAGGAATCCTACTATCGCGCAGGAATGGTGAACTCATAGGAGAAAAATCACCTACATACAGTGTGTTTAGTAGTGCTCCATAGGTGGGGGCATTCACCCTTATTTGTTGTTAGGAGCTTCAAAAGCGATATCATTTTTTCAGCAATTTGACGTAACACAATCCTTGGTAGTGGCATACTGAAACATGAGGCATCCCGGTGCATCAATCTCAGCTGAAACATATCATGAATGAGGGATTCAGTAGAGCCTCCCATGAAAACCAATTTGCTAGGAAACGTGTGTATTTCACTAAAGGGGTTAGTTACGCCACCGTGACTACCAGAGCAGGATAGTTAGTAGAGGTGCTATAAAACTGGACACCCAGATGTGTGACCGTGTGTATCGTTGCGAACAGGTGGCCCATAATCCAACTAGTATCCGATGCGTCTTGTCCTCTACAGTGACTGTCTAAGCACTGGTCACCCTGAAGACTGGTGCGAAATCACTGTCTTTCCCGCCGCGGTTTAGATGAAAAGTCAATGCGGGTACGTTCGGCATCAGGAATCCTACTATCGTCGCAGGAATGTGAACTCATAGGAGAAAAATCACCTACATACAGTGTGTTTAGTAGTGCTCCATAGGTGGGGGCATTCACCCTTATTTGTTGTTAGGAGCTTCAAAAGCGATATCATTTTTTCAGCATCGAATGATTTGGATTGGAATTGTTATCCTCTGAGAGGCCACCCGAGAAATTTTTTCACAGTCTGCAGGACTTCACCCAAGAATGCGTAATCATACATCACAGTATGTATCTTACCGCTAGGCAAGCCACAAGCTAGTAAGCGTTGCAAAAAGATATTCTACCCCATTCATCACGTTGGTGTACTTGGGTTGGTTCGGTTATTCCCTTGAGTGTAAATGTCATACTGGTTCAACGCATCATTTTCGTCAATAATCCCTCGAACTAGGACTTGAATTTCAGTGTGGAGAAACCTTCCTGTTTGTGGATAGTTCATCCATAACCATCCTGAATTAATTCACATAGTAGACGGAAGGGATCACAAGGATACAAGGCGCATGTTAAGCTCTAAAATCTCACTGTGCTGCTCTGTTGCTACCTTCAACTGTAATCTCTAAATAAATAAAATAAATGCAGTTTGTAAAGCGAAAATTGCCAGTTTTAGATAAATAGATTTTTTAGGTAAAATCCCCTTGTGTTTTCTCACGTAAAGCAGTCAATAATGCACTGAAAACATAAAATAAAATTTCGCTAGGTTTAGACACGATGCCTTTAATCCTAGTCAGTCGATTCTCCATCTTTAGTCCTCTTTTGAAGTTAAGCTCGTTGCACCCAAAAAGTCTTTTCTGGAGAATACCGTTTGTTTTGTCTGCACGTTTGATGCACTCTGCATTTTTCGGAGCTCCTGGGAGTGTCAGATGTCAAAGCGCGTGGAGAGCGGATACACGCACACTTCTATACAATTCAACACATTCCAGCTGGTCGGTAGCGTGGATGAACGTAAAACATAGACGAAGATAACATCGAATGAGTAAAAACAGAAGAATTGACGGACGCTAGTTGCCTGTATATTCACCCGCACCATTATGAAGTGTGCTTCCGAAAACACGCTGCTCATTTATTGAGTTCTGTTGTTTAGCTGTGTAAAAAATCCAGTGAAACTCTTAATTCAGGGGGTCGATTTTACGGGTCACTGCTGAACAACCGGTAAATTGAATAAAGAGTCCATTAAATAACGCATTAGAGTAAAGAATTACGACATCACAAATGGTAAGTTAGCGAAATGCATGAGCCATTGTCACCACTCGACTAATATTAACTTCTTGTACTGAGATAGTCTTTGAGTTCATGCTTAGTCAAAACTGTTGTAATCCCCAGCCTGATACTGTCGTCACCAGCCTTTTTTCCACTTTGACAAAAAGACATGACAAGGAAGAATACAAATTAACCTTGAACTTTACTTGACTGGGAACCGGTTGACATTCAAATTGTGTATAAAACAGGATGTGTATGCGAAGTAGAACAGTGATAGTTAAAATGAGTAAATTTTAGCAGGTCCCTATTTAGGCTCAAGATATACGGATTACTTCTCAGTAACAAGTAGAGGAAGGAAATTGATGAAAAAATCCCACATCTAGAATATACTGACATTCGAATGCAATGATAGTCATCAGTGACGCCTAAATTGAATCGCACTTGTTTCAGACTTCGCATTGGACTGGAAACTTTTGAGGATAACTGGAGCCAATCTAAAACAATATGGACAAATTTTAACGTTCTGACAAAACAGAAATAGGTCCCTATGGTGGATTTAGTACTATGATGCTCCGTGCTTACTTCCTTTCAATCACGTAAACACTTGAATGCTTGCGGGATTGGGGCTGACTGATTATATCTAGTTTTTACTTTACCGCTCGTATTAATGATGAACCGACTAAAAGCACAGATGAAGGAGTGTGTTTTGACACTTCTAAAGTTCACAGCATTGGTGTGAAAATAGCATCATGTGTTCCGTCGGCTGATCCGCGTTTGCCAAACTGCCGCATCTTAAGAAAACATATGTTCTTATAGCTGGTTCTTCGCTCTAGCTAAGGGTTCTTCTCATTCTTCTAACTTGTCTGAGTCCCAGGACGACGTTGCGCGCATTCCATTGAGGTTCATTGTATTCAGTCGTCAGTCACTGGCATCTGATTACACCTCGAGCATATTTCTTCCCAAACTTGTTTTGCGTGCTCTGTTCTAGCTCGCAGCTCTACCGCAGAGCGACGAATTGGATGGTTCTACTAGCTGGATGGAAAGAATTGCGTGCTAAAACAGGTAAGAATGGAAAAATAACCCAATTTAGGTTAATTAACTCAAGACCATGTTCCAAACGGCACAATGGCTCGCACCAGGTCTTAATAAGCTAATCACCTCTATCGACGGGTGGAATTAGCCCTTCTCCAAAAGGAGCATATGGTGAGACCTGTGGGACATCGTTCCACTCTGTAGCTGTATATATGCACATAAATATGTATGAATAAAACAAATAACTAGACTTTTGTGGATGTGACAAGTGATTTAAGTGCTACAGTCAGGGGGGCGGAGATAATTATATTGTGTTTATGATACTGTGGCAGCACCATCAATGCGTACAGCTAGCACATGCTACCTCCGAAGTTTCAACTTGGAAGTTTCCCTTCACCCAGATTCAAGCACCCGTTTTCGGCATAGGGGACTTCCAATATTTCAATCTCTCTGTCAACTCAGAACGGCACAGCCACACACGGACTGTCATATTCGAATTTTCGGATCATACAAATTCAACCAGTCCCGTACTATTTAACCCGACACAGTACCGATGGACTGCCTTCTGTGGCAATTGCGACCCTCGCTGGTTTTTTCAGCCATCATGAGCACTACACAATATCAGATGGAAACCTAAGGCATACCGGCAGTTCAAAAGCGCGCTGACTCTGTTCTGTCAAACTGATGACCATTCAAGCCAATGCAGTATGCTCTGACCCGTTGCTGACCTGCCGTCCGAAAGCCCGTGTGTCTCACCGCTGCATTAGGTTCCAGTTAACTCCGTAGGTTGGCACCGGTGTGGTGATTATCGCGCCCAACTTCAATACCATCCCATATCGCTATCTTGAACCACATATTTTGGATAACATAAATAGACCTCGGTCTTCGTGATTTTAAGCCACTTGGAACACTATCCTCCTCAAGGGCTTTGAAGTCTTAATTGTGTGGCACAATCTTTTACGGAATTCCATCACATTTCATGCAAAGATGGCATGGTGATTGATTTATTTACGAGTGTTATTCGTTGCTTAGGGAACCATTGTTGTATTGCCGTGGCCATAATTTAAGGTGCGCAACCAGTTTTAATACGGCATTCAAGCCCTATGATTTGCATAGTTAGCCGAACATTGCCAAATTCTAGCGACGTTATTGTCCCCAGCTTCTTTGGACACGCACGATCCTTAGGCTGGCCCACAGCAGGCAACAAATCTTCTATATCCTCCATGATGCTGCCGGCATTGGCACTCAAGCCACGGCCAAGCTGCTGTCGGCTCGAAAGTTTTGGTCTGTGCGACAGTGGGCCACGCTCCTGTTTCGCTCTAACCTTGCTTGGCCAGCATAAAAATCAATACCCCAAAATTGGACGCCGGCTCAACCGCCTACTGGTGTAGCTTGCTGGATTATCTTGCCCCCTGAGGCGCTTTAACTGTCTCCATCTCTGTGCGCTCATCACTGTCGGAAAGAGAGATGCCTGTCTAAATTGATGGTGTTTTTCGTGTTTTCTCTGATTCACGAAATTTTCCACGATTTCTGAGACCCTACATGTTTAATCACGAATTGGCCTTATTTAATTGACCGCAGTAATGCCTACTGACTTCGTAGATGCCATTTGAAGTTTTTTCGGGGCTTTTTGTCCCAGACTCCTGTGCTTCAACGTTGTTCCGCTGACATAATGGGCAATTTGTTTGCACTACTTATTTGCTCACATTTCCTTTGTGTTTGATGATGTGCCGGGACAGACAGCCACGAAGCCAGGGCAGATATCTCCTAGTTCAGTGGCGCTTAATGTTTCGCACATAGAGAAATCGTACTTCCTATCACCCACTGTGTTTTCAGGTTAAGTAGGCTCAGCGTGGACGGCCTCTCTCTCTCTCTCTTCAGTATCAGTAAATGAAACATCCGTCTTTGTAACCATAACACATAGTAAGCGATATGCAAAATATTCTCATTCTCGAACTTTTACTCCACCCAACATAGGACCCTTGCGAACAGCGAGCATCTGATTCCTTTTTATCAATGGCGTCTGCCGTAGGATCTTGTCGAAGGCTGCTCCAGTTAATGTGGCCTATTAGGAGAGGTTATGCAAAGCACAACTACTTTCTTTCTTTCCTGGATAGTCTTGTTTCTATTTATTTCTTAAGTTGCACTACAACAACGATTTGAGCTACTCATTTTGTGGTGTGCCATCTGCTTAGACTTCGTTCTTGTATACATCCTGCTCCGCAGTCGCCGGTCACATACATATTAGTATAACAATCGTGTTTCGTCTCCTTTCTCCAAAACATTCGTACATGCACATGGTTTTCTTGCCTTTGCTGGCTGAATTTATTCTCTCAAGAAAAGAATCTTGCAGTTAACCATATTGTTGTTGGGTGTGAGCTGCATAT
>NW_008751797.1:1208347-1212759 GCF_000715545.1 Opisthorchis viverrini
TGCATATATATATATATATATATATATATATCAAGCTTTTTTTTGCGCAGCTTGAGGTTCCCATGGCTCAATGAGATCGATGAAGTTCCGTCACTGGAGGCGAACTTTCCAGGGTTCATCACCGATATGAACGTATTGAGTAAATAAACTGTGACCCACTCGTAGCACGTTCGTGGTTGAGCAAGTGAATCAACCTGAATATAAGTTGCTGTACGCAATGTTGGCTATAATTGGCTCTAGGCATTTCGGCCCAACACCGGCGTTTCGTTGTGAGGTGAGCTGTGCAGGCGACCTGATTAGAGGCCAGTTTCTGTCGATGAAAATTTAGCTGACACAGTCTCCGTCAAAGTTGTTCAGCTCCATATATTCAGAGCATCTCTATGGTATGAAAAATATTTTGCTGCACACGTTGACACGATGATTTCCCCTTGTCATATGTTAATGCTGAGTTTAATGCCTACAACCGTTTTTCATCGTAGCAACGCTGTTTTGATGCATTGATAGGGCTACTATTCTAGATATATTGAACATTTTATTGTATCTTGCTGCAATTTGGAAACAAAACCCAATGAATGCATTACTCCTAAGTGCCGCGGAATAAAGCTATTCCTGTGCTGAACATCCAACAAGAGGTGAATTGATACGTGCCACCGTAGTGATTCCTACTTGCAGTTGCTGAATGCACGCTTAAAAAGATCCCCTTTGCTTTCAAATTATAGTTATCACACTGCAACTTATTTGTTTGTCCGTGTTTACTGACCAGCTCCAAAGAATATTTAACTAACGACAAGCCGTTTTGCACCTAGTTACGCCGCTCCTATAGGCGAACATTCACTTAAGAATGTGTGCTCCGCATTTTTAAGCTACAAGAACCCACCGTTAGTTACAAACCGGAGACATAGGCAGCTAAACTACGCCTTAGGTTTATGTTAAGATCAACAACAGTATCACAGTTTTTGTGGCTTGACCCTGCCAAACAAGTGACCAAATAATCCAAGACGATGTTTAAGGACTCTCAGACCCTCATCCATTTGATGTTGGCTTTTTCATTTAGCCCGCCTATATAATGATACTCAAAAAAGGAATATTCAGGCGTCATTGTGAAGGACTGTGGAACCCAGATGGCAAAGGAGTGTCGATATTCGATATATTCGGAGAGCAACAACCTAGATATGTTCAACCAAGTAAATTTCACTTGTTTCAGTTGCCAGCAAGTTAGATATTGCTGTTGTAAGCACTCTATCAATCCATGTCCTGGAGAAAATGTTTATACTACCAACATTTTACCCTCAGAACAATGCTGCGTCATATAAAGCCTTGCTATATAAACATGAAAGCTGCAGGGGGCCACTTATGTGTAAAACGTTCTGCAGTATAGATATGCTGCAGTGTACTTTTTGAACACGAGTCGACGGTTAATCATTGAGCAGGTATCATTGCGTTAGCACTCGATGAAAAATGCACTTTTCAGACTAGCCCTACTAATCAACGCAGGGAATCACCAATCAAGCAAAAAGATTGCTGAGAATTATGAATACACCACAGTAACGCGTGTGAAAAACCGGACGCACAAAATAAGTAGAAGCTTGAGTCCTGAGAGACCTTCATTTGCCTTAAAAGACATTTGGAGCCAACACATTTGTAGGATGACACCAAACATGAGCACACACAGCGTGCTCATGTAGTTGTCTAAGGTTGTAAATGATACAAGTAGTAACAAGGTTTGTGACCCATCAAGTACGTTATTCTAACAGTAGTGTAGAATAACAGTCAAATACGTCGCACTAGGCGACATATTAGTTGGCTTCTAGTAGTCTCTAACGGGATTACTTTCAGTTGGTCCTACTAGAAACGCTGCTTTGTCGTTAGCACGGTTCGAGTAATCAGCGGAATTTCGCGCCGACTGAATGCGATAACTCGGCCTGCGTCGACGTATCTATGCCAGAACCGACCCGAGCGGTCGGCACCTCGTTCTGAGCGTAGAGAGTGATCATGCTTATTTTTGTGGGCAACCCAGATGTCCCGAGATTTAAGGTGATGTCCTCTTTCATTATCATGCATTCTGAAGTGCGTTGCCTTGGCGAACTCCACGGGAGTGTCGGAGAGTTATAGGCAGTACACCAAACGCCATGGTCGTCCAACCGCGCGGTCCACTGAAGTAGTTGAAGCTGTGGTCTAAGAGGTTTACTTCCCGGCATGTAAGCGACTCAGCTTTAGATCGAGTTGGCCGGTGGAGCGATAAGTGGTGTAGATCTGTGCAGCCACTGAGTCCGCAACATTGTCTCTATCGGCACTACTTTGCGTCATGTTTTGGCCTCAGGAAATGTTGGCGAAGGACAGCTGGACGGACAAAGCGTTCCTGCGCATCGGTGTTCAAGTGGGCGAGTCGCGCGCATTGACAACGGCAGTGGCATCTGGTATAGTGCAAGCAAGGACGGGACACCGCCCATCTATGTCTTCCATAGCTAAGCTTATCGATCTCCACAATCGCCAAGAGTGCAAAAAGACCTGACGATGGTGTCGGTACAAGGGTTGGCTCCGATCTCCTGGTGCTCGGTTAAGATCTAAGCAGATGGGAATCGTGGCAAGTCTGCTCGGTTTTGAACATAATCTATCAGGTTGGATAAACTTGGTTCTCGGTTCTTTCTGAGATTTTCCGAGGCTCACTTAAACCATCGCAAATAAATTTTGGTCTGGAGACGAATGAGAATAGCTTCTACAGTCGTTCTTTTGCTCAGCTCAGACGACTGATTCTATTGTGAATGGATTAACCAACAGGCCTACACTTTGTATGCCAGCTTGATTGGTGACCCGGAGGTAGGAGCTACGATGTATTCCCGTGCGTTAACTGGAGGGTTACCAAATCAGTGACGCGAAATCCTCCGGGCTTCCGAAAACCGTATTTGCGCTCAGGTATCAAACAGTGGTAAATGGCGACCCGTGCTTTACCCCCGCACGAGTTTATGAGGGAAGTCAGACACTGAATGAACCTGATTGTTAGGTCTCTGAGAAACTTTTAGGTATACCGCCAGATTTGAATAATATCTGAGGCGTGTTCACGCAGAAGTTAAGTATGAAGCAGACGTCGGCTGTGGAACTTCCAAAGGCATCGTATTGTGGTTGATTGTAGTAATCCACTCCTGGTCTACTGGTTCAAGCAGACCCTAGAAGGGTCTCGGAGTCCCCTGCCTGTAGCAGTGGTGAAAGTCCGCGGTTTGGTCATCTCTCAGTAGATCCTTGCCATCTTCATCTTCGACCATTAAGCTCTGTCCTTCAGGTCGATCATTTGGGAGAAGTATCCTAGTGGATGAATTTCAGGACAATTACCGGTGAAAGGAAGAAGGCCTTCGCTGCGGAGTTATTTATTCGGAAATGCCAACTGACCGCTTACAGACCATTGAACAGGGGAGCAAAACTCTAATCTGCATCTTAGTTACAAAAACTGGATACAGATCTTCTCCCGAACGAGTCTTTCTAGGGATTCAGTGCCACCACTCATTCGTCGGTCAATTCCAAGCAAATGGTAGAAAGTGGCTCCACGAATTCCGCAACAGAATTCCCTTTTTCAATGGACGCAAAGCGAAATTCTACGAACAACACATATTACTCGCGTGCCTCCCTAATCAGTAGTATCACCGTTACACACCTCCATCCCTTATAGCTCGTTCGCATGCCATCGATTTTCATTTACCTCCGTCAGGTCGGCTTCGGCGGCTGATCTGCTCGGCCGCTCTTCAGGTGTATCATGCCACTTGCGAAGCTGCGTCCCATCCACTACTTTCGATCTCCGACCATTTTGAATGGTATAGACGTTCCCCCAGCGGTCTGTGATTACTAACGTCCCTTGCCATCGACTGCCCAGCTTCCGCGACCCCACTGCACTCCTTCCAGGATTTTTGTGATCCTTCCACTTGGCTTTCGTGCCTATGGGGAACATTCGGACCTTTCTACTTGCCGTTTTCTGCCTAGCCCTTTCCTGAACGGCGGTCAAATTTTTTCGAGCTCTCTTTCTTTCTTCCTCTAGCTCCTTCAGAGACAAGCGTGTTGCCGGTCACAACCCAATTTCCTGATCAACCGGACGGCGCGGATGTCGACCGTACCTCAGCATAAACGGGGACTTGCCTGTGATTGACTGCGTGGAAGCACGATGAGCTAACAACACCATTGGCAAGTTCATTTCCCAGTCATCTCCTTTAGCCGCAAGCCACTCCTCGATCGTTTGGTTATTATGTTTGGTCAGGCCATTTATTTGTGGGTGGTATGGTGCCGTCCTTAGCCATCTGGTACCCAGCCTCTACAAGCAATTACGAAACACTTCGCTCTCGAAGCAAGGCCCCTGATCGGTTGGGATCATTTTTAGCACCCCATGGTTGGCCACAGTGTGATGCATTACCACTCCGCTGATCCTCGTC
>NW_008751797.1:1217267-1246978 GCF_000715545.1 Opisthorchis viverrini
AGCGGTATCTGTAAAGAAAATTATTGATTTCGTGAGGAGAACAAACTGCATATTCATCGTTATGTTTAGATTCGAAGAAAGTTCCAGCTGCTTGAAACAAACTGGTCCCAGAAATGGCTGGGATCGAGTAAAGAATTTGATCATGGTTGCTGTCAAACGATTGAGCGGACGAGAGAGCACGGTCAATTGTAGGTTCGTAGTACGGTGTAGTACGGCTTGTAAGTACGGTGTGCCAACGGACTGGGTATGGCAGTGCTATCCTATTTCCGCAATGATATGCTTTGGTTTCCGAACATCCTCGGAACAACCACTTTGTGATGATCGGACTGCAATTCTGTAAGGAGCTCGAATAAGGGTTGGCCCAAGAGACCAAAAACAGTACGTAGACGGTTTTGTTTCGCCTGGTGATCCTTCGGTTGCAAACCGCACACTGGGTTGAGTGAACACCGACAGTGACATCCGATGCTTTGAAAGATGAAGAAAGTATGAGGCCAGTGAAGCTTTCCGAGTTAGAAGGGGCATCACTCAGCACGAAGTTCACTAATGGAGACGGTTATAAATTATAATTTCTTACAGTTAACGTGATGAAAGTGGCTAATTGAGCCACAATGATTGTGGATTTGTGCGTGGTGCTGGCAATCAGGGATTGGATTGGTAGCCTGGTGATGAAGACCTGGCCAAGTTTGTCAATATATTTCAATAACGGTATAAGTAGTTTAGATAAAGCACCCTGAGTATGCGGACAGGTGGTATGATAATGAGAGAAAACGTGGGAGTTGATGGGATAGAACCCTCAAAATGATGGACCAGTTCATCCAGAATTAGCCAGGTGTCTCCATAATCTGGGAAGGTTAATGTGAGCAAGGTGGCTATCAGCCCCCAGATCACTGCTAGCAGCTCCAATTAGCAAGTGTTGCACGGTCAAGCAGCCTACATGACTAGCCTTGGAGGCCGATGAGGGAGAGTTAGGAGTTTCAATGCATTATTTGTTTTCGAAAAATACACTCATTTGCAAATCAATTTCGTCTTCACGGGAGACTCAGGAACTGGGCCTACCCGATGAGCCCCAAGAAGGGCGAAACCTGTAATGGGCTGTCGAAGAGTTTTCAGCGACCTTGTGAGCGGTTTACTTTATGCATTATTTATTGTTGTGACCACCTACCGGTGTATTAGGGTAGAGTACGTTCTGTTTGGCTGGTCACAGCTTTGAACGTCGAGGTAAGTTATGGGCACTGGAGAGCGTCTTTAGACCATCACATGTGCACTTAGCTAGGATCTTTCCAACAACCGAAATGTAGGTTTCCTACTGTTTGCGTGTGTCGTGTTACCAGCCGAAACAAGTGTAACCCAGAAGCTGAGAATATACAATGATGCCTGAGAACATCATAAACGAGAGATTTAGCTGGGTTTCGAATGAGTCTCTCGAGAAAACCAAATTAGTTTGCAAATGAGTGTATATTCGCTAACGGTGCTCCTTATTTCCCTTTATCAAATGCGGGGCTCGGAACTCTCGGTGATAGACGATGCACCCGTGCTACTTAAATGGTGCCGGGTATATAAGCGCAACATTTTCGAACTTAGAGAAGTGAACTTCCTTTCATGGTGCACCCGACCACCACACTTTTTCCGCCACTCGTGCATGCCGCCGGATCTGCAAGGTGGCAAGCCACCAAGTACTACCACAGCTTGCGCATTATTAAACTACTCAAGCTAGCCTGGCTACTATCTGAAACTGTCGGGCTTAGATATGTGGGACGCTGTTTATGAGATCTAAACAATGTATGATAGCTTTGTCCAACGAGGTCCTTCCCACACATCGATGTTTCCCGTCTGTCCTACTCATAGGTACAAAAGTAATGGAAAGCAAACCCAGCTCCCGTTTCCTGGGAGCCATTTTCACTTGACATAAACCCAAAAACTACGTATCTTAAGTAAAATTATTCAAACGTCCTTGGTAATCCTACTGGTTGCACAGTTAGTCCCACTGTCGATAACGAAATATCCAACAATGTTGCGATATCAGTATACGATGATCATACGCACTATTGGGCGCAGCGATATTAAAGTTATTGAGAGGTGTAGACAAAGCAATCGCAAGCTGAATTGGTTTAGCCTTATTCCCTAGAATTTAAGAAACTCATGGGTCTTCAAATATGTACCCTTGGATGCAGCCGAAGCGACCGCTTAGTGATTGGGCTGGTGTTTGTCATTAAGTCTGATCCCTTGGAAAAGTCACTTGACTTCTGACAGCCGTCGCCTTCAGCGTGTAGCTTAATAGAAGCAGATGCCTTGTTGTCCTAAACACAACTTGTGAACATCCCATACCAGTACACTCACCAACTGGAGGTTTATTCCAGAAAGCCACTTATTAACCTCGGTGCTTGCACCCGCAAACCTCCTCACTCAGCGTCCGGCGACAGCAAAAAGCTTTCTCGGACATAAATAGAACGCCAAAATCTACTCGCTATTTTGGGTTCCCGTGAAACAATTTTTCGCGTCCATTTTGATGGTTTAGGTTCCGTATGGTTCATCAGTTGCACTAAAGTATTGGCATCATTTCCATTTTCGCAATCATACCTAAATTTTCCAGTGATGACCCAACTATAAAATGCAAGGTTCGCTGCACCCCGCCGCCCCAGGAACAAGTATTCTTCAACCTAACATACCATCATCCATCGCCAATTGAGGCCTCGAATCCAAGGATGGAGAGAACGCGTGATAATTTTCATCGAAAGTAAACAGAACTCGTCCGCCCTTCTGTGGCGCATGGATAAAGTTCCATAAGTTGTTCGCCATTCGAATATCGGTCCTTTTTATGAGCATCACTGATCGTCTGGCATTGAACTTTATATTTAAAAAAGCATTGAACGCCGGACATCACAAAGCTTACTTTCATTTCCCCATTGAGTGTGTGGTAATAATAAACTCCGGTTAGTGACTTCATGTATCTTTGTCGTCCATATAGACTGTTTAAAAAATTTCAACGCCATCTTTGTCTGTCAGTCTACTGCTCCTTCTGAGACTAGGCACCTCATGGATAAGGTGGTTTATCGACCTCGACCACATCTTTGACCCCTAACGATGTGTGCTCTGTACGCAGCTTTCCCAACTTATGTTCTACAGACTGCTCTTTGCACCCATGTCTTTCAGTTTCCGTTCAGCTACCGAGCGGTTCGGTTCGCAAATGTTATCGCTTGGCAACTCACACAGGTTCTCCCGGGGCTGGATCGGTCTATACTTTACTGTGCGCCATCCAGTGGTATTCTACATATACCTTATTTGGCGTCTAGCTAGCCTGTTATATTATGCGGACCACTGATCAGTATCACTCGGCCAGGTTTGGGATACACGTCATTTGCCGTTTAGTTTGATGCTTGCTACCTTTTTTTATGCTTCCTGATATTTTTGCAGGCTACGATTCAAAAAGTCATCCCGCTTACCTGAGTCAACCGACACCGAGGTGAACTCTGAGCACAGGCCGTTCCAACCAAACCACCCCAGTCTACAGAACTGGATTTGATTCTGTTGTCCATCTTTGCGCGCTCTTTCCGGTCCTGGACATGCACGTTGCGCTTCCAAGTTTCTGTCTTCCACACTCCGTATACCCCCAAAATAGGGCATTCTTTATCTGTTCGGGTGTCAGTATGATTGCCAATTTGGCCAGCCCTTGCAGCACACTCCTCGCAGAGGTCTCAAACATGCCGCCACTTGTGGTGCTAGCTGGGAACAAAATTGTGGAGACGGCAATCCAGTGTTCCGCCCAGTTCAATGGCGCACCATTTTTTCAAATCGTCGTCGTCACTGCCACTCGTAGCACTTTATCCGCGAGTGTGAACAAGCTTCCGACCATGAGTAGTCCTCTCATGATGCGAGTTTATCGTTTCTGATGTGCCTGGTCTTTGATACTAAACTTAACTTTTGGTACCCCGATTCACCCTTGACCTACACCCTTTCATTCTTTCCACTTCTTCACACTGTCCGCCCGATTGCACATCTTGGGAAAACTTCACCATATCCAGTTTGGTTGGCCTTCTACCCATTTACCCTATTGACAGTCCTGTAACGATTTGATCTTTTCAAGTTCGATATTTTTATCAAGCGTGCGAAACAAACTCTTCAGGATTATAATGGATAATAACTAAGGTGGGTCGGCTACCGGTCGTCCAGTGTTTTCTCTGTTCATTAAGACGACCGAATAAAAACACGTTTACCAATAATGCGAAACTGCCCTTCACTCTGACTGCAGTGGTTAGCCGGCGAGAGCTTGCTGCACACTCACTTGGGCGTGGTCATGATCATTCGCTCTCTTCCTTCTAGGACGCCAGCATCGCAATGCGTCTTGTATTCAGCCTAAAAGCAAAGTTCAACTCGGTCTTCCACCTTGGATTGGTTATAAGGAGTCATTCCACACAGCGATGTGGATACAGGAGATGCCAGGAAGTTTTATCTTCGTGGAAAGATGAACCAGGTTTAAAATTTTGCTGCCTACTCCTCTCATACTCGCTTCCAGTCAAGTCCATTTTACATTCCTTCCGATACCACCAGATACCACGAGGCTTTCGCCCAAGCTTCCCTGATCAGGTTTATTCCTGTTCCGGGAAGAACACTTAGCATCGCTCTTCCATAGAGCAGGTATTTCAAATTCTCGGTTTATGGTCGAATTCCTCAGATGCTGAACTGAATCTTTCTTCGACAAGATGAATAAGTGAGATTTTGTCCTTGAAAGTCGCGCAATTATTTATGTTAGCTTTGTGGATGGTGCGGGTTTATGTATGCTTCTGGTAAGTAAATTTGCCACCATCAGAACCATTTGTTATATTTGCTGTTCTCTGCTCATCATGTCTAATGGAATAGGACACATTTTCAAGTTTAGATTGTTCCACTGAGAGGTTCCAAATGAATATAGGTGCAGGCTGTAGAATTTCGCGCAGCGATAAATTAAATGCATGGATTCGATTAAACTATGCAACAATTGACACAGGCTGTTGTATTTATGGGCTTATGCTATTACCGCAACCTCGGGAATAATCTATCGTTAGTTCGTCGCATACAAAATGGACCTGCACGATAAATACCTCATTTTCGACTCTATGGTTATGCATAGTCGCTGAATGGCGCTTTAGGTATCGCTGATTTGTGTTAACAACTCTCATCACACGCATGTGGAGACCGTGTAAGTAGCCGGGGATTATATTTAGAAAAACGTTACACCTTATGCAAAGAAGGAGAGCCACTGAACCGAACACTTGAAAACGCTGCTGCAGTGCATACAAACCAAATTAGGGTTCTATTTATTTTCAAAATCCTACGGAGCCTTTCATTACTCCTCGTTCTCATCACACGCATGTGGAGACCGTGTAAGTAGCCGGGGATTATATTTAGAAAAACGTTACACCTTATGCAAAGAAGGAGAGCCACTGAACCGAACACTTGAAAACGCTGCTGCAGTGCATACAAACCAAATTAGGGTTCTATTTATTTTCAAAATCCTACGGAGCCTTTCATGTACTCCTCGTAGGTCACAAAAATGGAGAGTCGAAAAGTTGTGGTAATAGTGATATTCAAGCTTTTGTTCACTACTCTCGCCTACCTAACTGAACACCAAAAATCCAGCAAACCATTGCTTCTGTATCGTAGAGAAGCTTATAGATTCATTCTGCTGCCTCCATTGTTGTATCTTCAAAACTACGATCTCTTTCTCAGAATGGCAAAACGTTTCTCGACCAATCCACACCATCTAAACCGGAGTCACAACCGGAGCGGTTGTATTGAATAGACTTACAAGAAGTCTAAATCCCGACTCCGCTCATTCTCCGGCCAGTCACATCAACTAGTTATTGGTCTGAATAACGGAGAATCGCAGCCGATATCCGATCATATGTAGAATATGGTGAGTCTACCTCGTGAATCGAGACAGACCACATTGAATCTGATTATGTAGCCAGCCTAGGCTCAACCTGCCATAACTGGTGCGTGAAAATGGAGTTGTCGGTTCTTTCATGTGAAGAGATTGGAAAGGAGCTATGCGCTAAAAGCAATGGCTTGGATGCGTGTATCCCATTTAAGACGCGACTGGGCCGTGTTTGACAATGTCTCTTACTATTCGGGTCCTCACTGATGGAGGAAGCAATAGCCAGCGCCACTGAGTTTGTTCGTAATGGCTTTCATGCTTTACTGGCAAATCATTGTGTGACCTCGGCTGGCTCATTCCTTATCTTTGCGCGGTTGTGCGAGGAATTCGGTCGACTGGCATACGGAGTACTCAGCCGTTTCAGCGCAACGCATGTAACGCGACCAGTTCATCCAAGTAAAACCTGATCGTCAATGGAAGCCACACTGTGCTCCAGACCTCTCATTATTTGGACCTGACTGACGATCAAGGCTCAAAAATGTAGCATTACACTAAGACAATAGCTTTACCTGTGACGCCACTGACCTAATCCATTCAACTGAAGGACTGTCGCTCTATAAAGTTTAATTCGCTCGTAAGCAAAGCTCCCTGACAGCGGTTATTCACCTTAACGATAAACTCACACCTTAAACTTGGCACTGTTCAATGCACTTTGTAAACCAGCCCGTCTTATTCATCCTCATGCTCCCTGTGGGATAGAATTTGACTTTGATTACAATACAGACAGCAGTCATGATAGTGCAGTGGTCAAGTACATAAAACCAAAGGCCTAAGAAAAATAAAACACGTCCTAATGACACCGGAAAACAGAAGCCTTCTTAGATGCGCGCTGAAGGACAAAGTTGACGCTTGCTGAGTCAGCGCGGTTACACCTACACTAGGTCGGAAGTTTTCTTGGTGATTCTTTGGCGTTAAATTATCTCCACTAAAAATGTACTTACCAAGACGACACTTTTCGCAGGGGCTGTTGAACGTACCCTTTGAACTCTCCATAACCTCACAACTGCCTGTATCAACTAAAGAATAGGACGCCCCTTTCTTGGCAAATGACCTAGCATTTCCATGAAGCAAATGCCCAAAAAGTTATTTGATAGCCTCTGTGTCCTTTGGCGGTGGAAGTGTGGAACAATACCACCGAATGATAAGTTTAATCCTCGCATATGACGAGCTGTCTACTCTTATCGATGTTCCACAAAAAGTCGTGCAATTGATTTTGGCCGATCATTAAACATCTACTATCTACGAAACGAAGTGCCCTCTGATTTTTCAGCTGACCCATGTTGACTGGCACGCGGATTTTTGTTTGAACATGCTTCTCCCCCGTTTTTCTCATTGATCTACCTGCTTCACAAAAATTCTCATGTCACCTGTGTGCTAGTTACCACGCGCCGTCGGAAAATAGCCCACAACCTCTCAACCGGAAACTTCCACGAAGAGACCATTACTCGGCATTTAATGGCCATCTGGGGGTGCTTATAGAGGCCATCCCCAGAACACATTCTCACACAGGTTGTTAACGAGACAGCTCAAGGACCTGGGGATTTTCAATAAACATTCCGCATATATAGCACCAAGCTAAAATACCAGCAACAAAGTACGGATATGGCGACTACTTTCAATGCGTTAACTGCAAGGTGCATCAACTGGAACACGCATACAAGCCAGGCATCTTAAGGGTAGGTTAAATGCAGGGTGTAGCAAATTAGCAGTGGAACCAAGTGACAAAGGTTTACTTGCCTCAATATAAAGTATTTGAGCCCAAATTACTCTTATTTTTGAGGTCGTTATGCGAAACAGATCGCGTAGCTGCACATGTCACAGAAACAAAACGCTACAGTTACAAACAATGTCTGGAAACCCAACGGTCCAACCTATGTATGCTGACCAATTAGGGGAGCACTTAGGCCAGAATTCTGCCGCATATATTCAAGTCTTTGACAGCAGAAAAGTTCAAACATTCACTGCATTAGCGTTCCAGTAGACCTAGTTTTGTAATGTCAAGAAAGAAGCTCGTCAATCATAGTACCTGGGAAGCTAAGAAGGGTGATAGGGAAACCAGCTTGCTAGTCTTTGTCAATTGAAACCGGAAGAAACCCAGCACGAAATGTATCCACACATATAGAGAACGCCTTAGAGGGGACTTTATGTTTGCTCATCTGCACCCTGGATAAGAATTTCGACATGTGCCTTGATGTCCTGATGTTCCTCTGACTATGTTTTGGTTCGGAGTGACAAGTTTGATCAGAGCTTCTATACTTTTATAGACTAAAAATACGGGTCACATGTGCAAGTCACAAGTACAATGTACGAAGCAACTACGTTGGATAGGGTGACTTGTAAGGCACACAATCTACCGAAATGCAGTCTTTGAGAAACCCCGCAAGGATAGTTAATGCGCGGACAAACTTGCCGACCTGAGATATTTAATCACTCATGATTGAAAGACTCAAAGAGGTGATAGACCAACGCGTATGGTATGAGTGCGCACCGTTTGGGATTGACTATAAGCCCGATGTGGGAATTAAGTTTCGTAAGTATATCGGTATAACCCGACAAACTAGAAATCCAGAATTCAGCGAAGAGTGGCAACCAGCGCGTATGTATTCGAATTGGCGAACATGTACAGCATATGGAATATTAAAACAAGAGAATAATGAATAGAGCAATGAATAGAGCATCAGTCATGTTCATCACACCCGATAACGTTCGTCTTGTGAAATCCTTTTATTCCAACCCGATTTGTTATGAATAAACAACTACCCTCAGTAAAATAACTAGTGTTCTGAAAGGCTGTTGGTCGTTGGTTTTCTAATTACTAGCAAGACTCTGGTTGTAAACCTTAAACACAGGACAGACATTTTCTAGATTTAGGTTTGTTAAACAAAGCAGAGGAAGTTAGTTTGATGGTAGGGTTTGGCACATATACTGATGATTATTCTACGCATCTGTCATGCGATCCCGGTGACGCTTTATTTCAAAACTGTTTCTTTGTTACCTCAACCCTTGGCCTGATGATTGATAAGGTGAATTGTTCAGAGGGACGGAATGGTGAAGATTCTTTGGGACCAGTGCACGTAAAATCTATAGGAGCTGCGCGCGCTCTCTTATGTCCAGCCTATTTTGAATTATAACATCAAATTCTGAACACTCGATACACAACACTGCTGTTGTTAATTTGGTTACGGAATACTCCACTCATTGGATTCAAAGTAGTGACAGTCAGTTTAGCATTTTTCCGAGTTTATTTCTTCTTGAAGGTCTCAAAGGAGATGGATCCGAGATTAAATTGTCGTGTCGCATTTCGACAGGGTACTGAATTCCCACCGTCAAACATTATTTGGAAAAGGACAGTCTTGGAAGATTTCATCTGTTCGATTTGCCGCCAGCCTGGCCATTTTCAGACCGCTTCTCCGACTTCGTGCTAAGCTTTCGAGTTGTTTCACTAACTGGACAGGTTCACGGTTGATTTAACCATGGTAGCAAACTGTTTTTCTCCCGTGGAATTTCAGCCAACCAGTCCGTGTGTGGTGTTGTAGACGATCAAAAGTAGATGCCTTATGCATTTAAGTTGGCTCTCCCTGTTACTCACGTTTGACGCATAAATAGCATATTTACCAGACACAAACACGTTTTGTTTCCTGTTGCACTTGGCTCCTGAGGATTAGAGTGACTCACTTATTGCGCCCGTTATAAAGCGCAATAGCCCGCGAATAGGGGGCTTTTTGTAAATTCTGTTCAATTAAAATGGTTTCAAAATAACTGTTTTCATTCACTAATGAAATGCTGGAGCTGAAAATCTGAAGGTTTGTCCCCTGTATCGAATAGCTTTTGTAGGGTTTATAGATGTCAGCTATCCATTTAAAGGCGATAGCAGAATCGAGTATGTGCAGAACTGTTTGAACGTTTCTCTCAGAAAGCCAGATAGTGCACAAAGACAAATGCGACACCGTAAATCTATTAAAAACTAACTTTGGGTACGCGCTGTATTAGCTTGAATTCCAAAAATTCAAGGGCAAAAAATAACTGCAAATGTACGTGAGCCTCCCCGATATTTACAGGTATGAATGGAAGTGCGAACAAAATGACCAATATGCTTTATGCGAATAAAGGTCGCTCAAACAAGTAAGACAACAAGATGGTGGTATATTCAAGTGCTAAAGCTAACAAACTGGAATCGAGAAACGTCATTTTCAAATTTGAATATTGACTACAGAATGCCTAAAAAGACGGGTTTAGATGTTTACCGGCTTTTCTAAAACCAGGGAACTTTGATGGGCACAAGCAAATGAAAATGTTTTTATAGAGAAGTCAGTTTCATGAGAGGATTTCACCCGAGAACTTAAAATGCTAACCAAATGCAACCTGGAAACTCCCGTAACCACCGAAATGACAAACGAATGAGGGGTGCTCATGAATGAAATCAGAGTAGGCACAAAAGCTGAATTTCAAACGCTAATTTAGGCCACAGAAGTGGAACTCGAATAGAAGTAGACCACATTGCAGGCGGCGCAGCCTGGTGTAACAGGTCTCACGGGTCTCAAGTGGAAGCGAAAAGTTTAGCGGGATATAACATATCGACAATCGGTGAGGCTGTAAGAAGTGTATCAGGTAAACTTAGTCAACCGGTGTACGATACCGCGGTTACTATCAGCTGGCCTTAGCTAACCTTGGTGAGTACAGCTAATGAGACGTTATTGGCTCGGAATGAGTGAGTTCACTGAGGATGATAGGACTAGTATTGGATACAGGAAGGTGTTTATGAACACAATCCGGAGAATAGATAATTTATCGTAGTCTAAGGAAATGTGTATGGGATTTGAAACAACAGACCTGCAGTGTTGTAACAAATTAAAAATTTAAGGTGACTCTTTCCAAAAATTGGATTACTTATAATAGAACATCAGACAACTAACATAAATAGAATAGAACATAGATAGTTTCTAAGGAAAGTGGCTACATTACCAGTCACTCAGTTTGAGAGTAAAACGAACATGTAAAACATTCAATGTGTTTCGAAATAATTTAGTTAATTCGAAATGAAACTTTTGGTCTCGACGATAGAAGCACTTTCATAGAGATAGTTCAGTTTAGCTTGAACGGTATCCTAGTAGGCGACATAGTAAAACATCCGCGGAATTCCACAGGAGTGAAACTAGCACTTGAACGTAATGGGTAGAGTCTGAAGATATAATGCAACAGGTTCTTTGTGCAATTGTACCTGTGAGCCCCAAACACTTTCGAAACGTTGAAGGTAATACTGGTATCTCAGCGAGTATAACTTGTCGTTGGGTTGTTAGCTGATCTGAAAAATCATATTAAAAGCGTTTTGATTTAAAAGCGCTAATGTCATTTCAAATGATGCTGGAACAGTCGCAAGCAAATCGCGCAGCCTGACGGAAAATTCAAGGAAAACCCAATAAACTAACCCACTTTAGGGAACAACTACCTGCGGCAACCAGGTTACGGAGAATGTACGCAGCCAACAGATTATTGTGGGACAGACGGAAGGCAATCCCACATCGCATACTAGTCCAGCCATCAAAACCAAAGGCCATCCAAGTATGTGAACTTACGCACATTCACTGAAAGCTTTGAGACAACAATTGACTTGGCCCTTTGATTCTGACAGTTAGCTTACATAGAACGGATTCAGTTATCGCGACTAGTGTATTACGAACAGTAAGAGTGAGACGGCTATTCAAGCTGCATAAACTGAAATCAAAAATTGCTCCGGAAGTGGACAGTGGCTTCCGGTTATATCATCTGGTAGATAGAGTTATCTTGGTTCAGTAACAACCCAGACAAGCAAACAGTTCGAGATGAGTTTTGCGTCATCCGTCAATTGATCTATGGAGGAAAAGTGGTCTTAGTGAGAAACTGAATGCTACACAGTGTAATGATGGGATTTTATGATCAACCCATTCTCACGAGCGTTCTGGGCCAATCAACTAAACAGAGGCGACATGTACACCATAGAAAGAGATTTTAACCCATTTGAGCTGGATAACCTTGCAAAATGTAATTAAAATTACCTATACGTCACAAATAATACTTGGATTCATTTCAACCAAAATGCAGCTGAAGGGTATTTGGAAGCCTTGTGAATTTCCTTGAATCCTGTGGGCACTTAAAAGTATGCTGCGAAAGTTGGAGCGCATAAATATATTTACATGATAGATTCAAATCACCAGAGTGTGTAACTTTTAGCCGCGTTGATTTTCTCAACTTAGATTTATTTTTAGTTTGGTTTATTTTAATTCCGCTTTCAAAAGAGGCCACACCTCGGTGAATGTTCCTCTCTATAAAATTTCAAAACTGTTGGCGATCAAGCGCACGCGTACTTCAATATTCACGTGTGCTCCTCTCACCGCATGCCAAAAATGCTGGACCCGAACACTGGCTACTGGATACGTTTGTCGCAAAACTGATTCGCGATTACGTTTTTCTATTGGTTTCGGTACTGACAACACAGATCAAAATGTTTTCATCAACCGGCCTCGTATTTCCATCTTGTTTTCGGGCCTCTAAGGTGTCCTGCGAAGTTCCTGCTTGGCAAAGAAACTTAGTACTGAAGTCTGGCTTCAAGTACAGAGATCTTTGTTCACCATTCACGCAGATTTCCAGAAAACGCGGCTGGCACTAAGAGCTGAACGGAATCCAGTTATATAATTGCTCACTGCTAACAGACTGAAATTTTTAAGTTTTGCAAACTTGAAAATACTTCAATTAAAGGATACTCAAAATAGAAGACCCATCTTACAGGTGTGGGTTGTTTTTTTATCATGATTTAATCTGCACCGCAGGAGAAACAACGCTGTCTAAAAGATGAAGTCTCGAAGAATCAAACAATGCCTTACAGATGATGCTCTGTTCACACATTTAGGAACTGAGGTCACATGTATATCTTCATTTCCTTTTTCGTTGTATTTTTAAAAACAGACTAAGAAGCTTTGATTAAAGGAGCATGGTCAAACTGACCAAAACGGCGAACGTACCATATCAATACCAGCCAGCTGTTTTATGCTCGGTCCATCGGAAGCGTGCTCTGTGGGGACGTGTCTATCATCAGCTGTAACAGTCTACTTAATTGAGTCCTCCACAATATAGCCAGAACGATAAGCCTTGAAGATTGTTGACTGCCTCAAAAACAAACACACCTTTCATTCCGTAGTTTTCCGACGGAGAAGACTTTTAAACCAAGGAACAAAATTCTCTCACATCTGAATTCATGAGTGAAGATGAGAAATATCACCTCTTCTTCGAAGGGACCAACTTTTTGGAACAAAGAATTATGATTTGCAAAATTATTGCCTAGTAAGAAATAAGTAATTTCTCAATGAAACTGATCGTAAGGTCTTCCTTTCCGGAAGGACTATGAAGCTGTCCTTGCTTCAAATCTAGAGAGTGGTCAATCCGTCTGCCTAACTAGTTGCCGAAATGAAGGATATAAAATAATTCAAATTTCAAGCTGTGGTGTTGTTATGAAAGTTTTATTGCACCCTTACCAAAAATGAACGTCGTTTTTGATGTTTCTGTTTAATTCAAATTTCAAGCTGTGGTGTTGTTATGAAAGTTTTATTGCACCCTTACCAAAAATGAACGTCGTTTTTGAATGTTTCTGTTTTTTTTGTGTTCTTCACTCCATGCATGACATTTTCTTCCAAGTCCAAAAAAGTTATTGAATATTGGGCACCACTTACGCTATGATAAAAGAAGCTTAGAATGTGCTGCACTATCGGAAAACGAGAAATCCAGGATGTCATGCAGCCAAATTTAGCAGAGCGTGTTTTTGTTATCTGTGTTCCTGCATCAAAGCAAAGCTATTTGTGTTTAGAACATAAATTGCAATCCTAAGATATCCCTGTGATCGTGCCAGGCAGATGCGTAAATAATATAAAAGCCTCAAAAAAGAGCGATCTGTGATACAATTAGTCAATAGTATCAGCGAATGAAATCATTCTCCAACTTACAGAGCCACTTATGAATTGGTATTAGACAGATTTTGACCCGCTGGTAATTTTGTCTTGACAGGGCCAGAGTCATCAGACGACTCTTCTGAGGAGAAAGTATTGGTTCTTGTGATGGAATTGCACATGTTTCGGCTTTCGCGAGTGCATTTGTAAGGAAGGTCTTGAAACGGATTGGTGACTGTCAATGTATGACAGTCAACAATCAAGCAGATGTCACCAATATTATCACCATCAACAGCATAACGTTGATGTTGAAAAATGATGCTTCTTTGCCGTGAAACCGTAGTTTATTTCAAAACCTTATTGTGAAAAAATGAGTAGGCGTGGATTGTGCTATGGAATGGAACAATCTACCGCATCATTCCGAGTTACCTACATCTCCAGTCATTCTTTCTGGTAGTCATGACGAAAACCGACAACAAGAACGCCATTGACATTGAAGGAAGGATAGGCAAGGTATCGTTCGCTCCCACAATTGCTTTGGCATGTATGCATCACTGGAGTCACTCAGCCAGATAATTACTTCTTATCGTGTTACCTATTTGTTCCAAATTGCCCGGGTTTTAAGAGTTCATTGAAAAAAGCAGTTGAAGTGAATCGATGCCTGACATCCGGTCCTTTCAGCCTGATGAAAACGGAAGGAAAGGTGAATAGTCGACGTACGTGAGAGTCTGCAATAAAATTTCAGTGCGAAAGACTGGAGTCTAATGCTGCCTCCTAGAGATTCTAGCTCCAGTTAGACAGGATGATTTGCACGACCACTAATTCTGCATCGCAAGAATTTTTTACTTTTCACCTTTGGTTAGAATACAGATGAGCTGCGTGTCTCAACTGTCAGCTAGGGTAACTTTGTGTGCATCAGAATGATTAGAGGTGGAAAATGGCGTAATGAGGACAAACCTTCTATTAAGCTGGTAAAGATTCAACAGGTTAATATGAAAGCAGTTATCTTAGTTATAAAAAATGCGCAGTTTTCGCAGGTCTGTGCTATTCAAAACTACCCCCTCAAAGTTGGGGAATGAGGCATATTGCAGCTTACCTCCAAAGTGGTGCAGACGTGATGCAGAAGTTGTTTGAAATGGTCTTATTGTAATAGATTTCACTAGTCTGTTCACTGAGAAACGCTTCAAATATCCGGCAGTGTTTGAACTTGATAAACGTCACATTCACCTAGTAATTACTAAAAAATTTCAGGAGAGTTTTGGACAAACGGTTGCACGATTCACCACAAAAATACACAACTTATAACGAAACAGTTACTATTCAATAAGGATACCGCGCGGTTTCTCTCCTAATAGTCACTTGTGGTCTGTACCTCGATACGTACATACAGAATATGTCTGAATATGTGGCTTCGTTTTTGCTCTAGGGACACGGACCAGTGAAATAATTAAAGACATAATGCAATAACCAGTCTCGGTAAATTTTTTCTCATTTCAGAATGTTTGTTAGCTCACCAGAGCGCATTTCTACACGGCCATACAATTTGATACAACTTGATTTTGAATATGTGAAATTCCTTCTCAACAGATGAGTACGGATAGCAAAGGGAAGAATATTCCCACGTTCAAGGTAAGTGACATAAACTCACAATCCTTGTTCTTCACCATGGATGGTACAAAATACACCGAAACATTAGTTTTCAATGGGCGCATTCTAGTCACTACCACTATTACCACTTCTACCTTCTTTAATAACTAATCTGGATCCAAAATGTGACATGATTATTGTAAGGCGGCGTTCTGATAGATTTTCAACTACGTGCATACAGCTGTCGCATCAGACAGGCTGTGTGGGTTTAACACAGTTGGCCCCTTTATCTTTCCGACCATTTTGTCACCCAGCTCAGGAGCCTGTAGCAGCAAACGCTCTAGTATGCCACAATACGTGTTCGAATTGAAGGGTGGTTCTCGATTGAAGTAGTCACAGTTGATATTTGGGCACATATTTTCTTCTTGGACGTTATAGTCAAGATTGCATCCGGTCGAATGTGTGCAGCCGTATATCATCCCAACTTATGAAGAACCAGTCTTGAGTGCAAATGTTAAAAGTACTAGAGTAATAATACTGAGTTTCTGAGGGTTACAGCACAGTCCTACTACAGCCCTAGGCTCTCTGCTTTCGACTGCATTACTGAATCACCCGCTGTTAATTGTTAGCTGGTTGCAGCATCAGAACTAAACGTGCATTGAAGCGTCAAAGACTGTGATTTAAATCTGCGGAATGTCGTCCGTATAGGAATGTGATAATTTGACCACGCCCTTTAAGAGCAGTGTTGACCTAATTGGTTTGTCTGCCTTCAAATTATGTTCTTGTTTACAGCGCATTCGCCAGTGGACATGGCCCAGTGATCTACAATTTGCGCAACATTCGCTTGTCTGGGTTGGGCGTTGTCACGCGCAAACCTTCTACTGGGGCAATTATTGCAAGATATTAATTGCGTTCAATTCTCAGCCAGAGGGACAGTTTGAGCTAAAAATACATTTGTGTTCTAAACAAATGCAAATCCACCCCTCTGAGGAAGATATCGCGTTTTTACGCTCAGAGCATGTAAACCTGTTCTGAATGAAATTCACATTGACCATACTTATCAACTTTAGTTGATCCCTGTATCAGAGCACTACAAATTTCCACTCATGGAAATTTAACATTTTCATTGGATCTTAGGACAGGAGAACCTCAATGCTGAAAAAGATCAGAGAATTTTTATTCGGTGCCGTGGGCGAAGTGAGAATGATCTGTGCATATTTTTCTAGCCCTTATAGGTCAAACGGGTTTCGCATTAAAGTTGCTACCAAATCGTTCAATGATTCTCCATGACCTACCAGATTCTTGGTGTTTGTTACCGGAGATCACCAGGGCTGCCTCAGGCACAATGAATGCCTTTCAATGGCAAGGCCGGTTAGCATATGCCTAAAATGACCCTTTTTGCGGTGATAAACTATGTGTCGTTCTGTCATAAAGTTGTCATTAGTAGTCTTGTGTTGAGGCAACCACGACCCGTTCATTTAGATCAAGCTCTTGGACCCATGACAACTAGTTAGCTTTCGTTCTGATGGTCTCCTCAGGTCCCAGTTAGAGTTGTCGAGTAGCGGCATGTCGGCAGGGAAGTCTCCCAATCGCTGTGGATTTAACAACCTTGCCACGTTCCTTCGTCTTAATTTTTTCTGGTTCCGAACATGCAAAATCAGAACTCAAATCAACACTGTCATTTAATGAAATCGTTTTCATTCTCCGCGGAGCAAGGTTGCAACTGATGGGATCATAAACGAGAGGTTTAAATGGTGTCTTATGGGGTGTCCGCCGTAAAACGAAATTACTTGTCCATTGAGTGTACTTCGCCAACTCTATATAATTTTGGTTTAAGAAAAACAAGTTCGGGCTGAACTTGAGGGCTACGCCCACCTGATGAGCTCCAAGAACAAAGAAACAGGTCACCGGCTGCTGAAGAGTTTTTAGCAACACTTTGAACTGTGTTTCGTCAAGAAACTAGCATTTTCGGTGCCTTCGACAGACACATGCGACGAATTCATGTCTTTCGGTCCTTAGCTCGGTCTCTGATTACCAAACGCCCGACCTAGGATATCATATTGTGAGCACTAGGAGTGTAACGGTGATACTACTGACGGCGAGGCATGCGAGTAGTATGTTTTCTTGTAAAGCCGCCTTGTGTCTCTTGAAAAGTGAGGTCGCTCGCTTGGATTTGATCAATAGTCACTGAATATCCAGGAGAGTTTAGAAAGACGCGTTCAAAGAGGAGATGTGTATTCAGTTTTTGTATATGCATATGAGAGTTTTGCTTCCTTGTCCAATGGTCTGTAACCGTCTAGTTGTCATTTTCTAATAGCTAACTCCTCAGCGAACACTTTCCTTTTATGAGCAACATGATTATCTATGACAATAAACATAAAATATTTTGGGGTTTTGCGTGATAGGTATTTTGTTCATAGCCACACCACTCTCGTTTGGACGGCCGTGTTCCTGTTCTGGTGTAATTATTCCGGTAAGTCCACACCAAAGGGAAGCACTGGACTCGAGTTTCGCTCTTATTAGAGCTCATCAGCAGTGCATATCCAATGGCCCTGCCGAGACCTGAACCCCGGACATTTGACATGCGAGGCGAGTGTGTGCCACGCTACCTGACTGGGAAGTTCTGACTGGCGGGTCAACCGATCGTCACAGCCAGGACAGTTACTGAATCATCGTTCGATGAGTCGGGCACACCAATCATATCGCTCAAGTGTGAACAAGTTCGCCTGTTCAGACGTGATAATTCAGATGCGTCCAAAGTGCGTTGGTGGAGTAGTGGTTACACACTCGCCTCGCATGTCAAATGTCCGGGGTTCAGGTCTCGGCAGGGCCATTGGATATGCACTGCTGATGAGCTCTAATAAGAGCGAAACTCGAGTCCAGTGCTTCCCTTTGGTGTGGACTTACCGGAATAATTACGCCAGAACAGGAACACGGCCGTCCAAACGAGAGTGGTGTGGCTATGAACAAAACATAAAATACTTGATCTACAATGAATGATTCTCTGACGCTATCCATCACTTGCGTCTGTAATGTTCATTACTGTAATATCCGAGTGTTTATAACGTAATAATTGCACTTAATGTGTACGATTTAAGTGCACTACCGGAAACGCCCTCAGTAAACGAAGTCCCGGAAGATGCCTTCTCTGTCGCCCCGCCAGAAATCCTATTTAGACGAAAGAGTTATGCGTATATAAGGAACCGTCAACTAGCTAATTATCAGGTGAGAAAACGTTTTTTTCTTTCCCCAGTCGAAGTGAGTCTGGTGCATCATCAGTGCAAGACTTGATTGGAGAATATTTGGGCGAATTTCCAAAGTAAAACATTTGGCGTCTCTTTTGAGCCGTCCAATTTTATCTGTCCGCAAGAAGTTGTCACTTTGCGAGGAATTATCGGGAGTATTCTCTATGGATAGCCTTAAAATGAGATGTATCATAGGCTAAATGATTCGGAAACCCTAACAGGTATAAATTATGGTTTTTGTGTCATTTTGAAATCTCAGCCAAAATTTAAACAACTACTTTGGAGACTAAGTAACAAAGAGAACTTAAACGGTGGCACACGTTTGGGAAGTAAGTATTTTACAATCTCACCTGCAGACACCATCAAACGGGATCAAAGGAATGGAAAGCAAGGTGACGGAACAAGACCCAATTTTTCGCTGTGTTCGAGAACGGGGGTCACTTACTTCAGGTCCAATAATGAAGCAGGGAAATAAGTAACGTTATTGTTTGGAAGCCTCCAAAGCAAACTCACCTGGTACATGGAAGCAAGCAATATTCACTAAGGAACTAATCAGGACCTAAATTTTATCTCAGAGACGGTAATTTTGTGTGTTAGATTTGGATTTATAATTGTGCTGAAAATATAACCAAAAACTGGAGCCAAAGTTCACTGTGGCTTTTAGTTTTTGATAAGCTCTGCAGCAAGGAAATGTAATAAAATGAGTATGGCATGATAAATGCTGCTGAATGTGGGCTTGAGTATCAGTGGAATAATGGTGAAAGACATGGCTGTGATTTCAAAGAGTCCAGTTTAGCGTGCCCATAGTAAATTATGTCTGATATAGGGTTTTTCTTATTTTATATATTCGTATTCATTCGCAGTTTGATCCCTATCCTTCCGGAGAGAGAGTACATATGCTTGAGTGCGTGTGAGCAGGCAGACATGCCTATCTTGGCGATCACGAGATGGCAGTTCCGGCAGCCTGCGTGTGTGGCTTGTTAGCGGAAAACTCAATAATCAAACGGTCGGTTTTAAAATTCCAATAGCAGGTAAAAATTAATAATTTTTGAGGAAAACAGGCTGTCGCTAAAGCCGGTCACGATCAAGATGAGCAACACACTTTCGTTGGCTTATTCTACGCTTTCGTTTTTAGGGAGCCCCAATCAGGCAATAAGAAACCATAACCTCTCAGTGAAAGAGGGTTGAGTTCTGAGAGACTTAAATGTAGGGGCAAAACGATCTTCATGATGGATAATATTTCAGTAATATTAATTAGTGCAACTGCAAACAAAAGGAGTATCTGGAATTAATTTCTTGGGAAAGATTTACCAGAGCTCACTGAATCGATTTGTTTTGTTCAGGCTGTCAGCCATGAATTATTGGTTAACAGATTATCGTAATGAAGACCGATATTTAGTATAGTGGGATCGAATCCATGTGGTTGAAGCCGTAACTATGAGGCGTGAAGTGTTTTATACAGTCGTTCAGAACCAACCAAAATGCTTCCTATCGTTAATCGGCTGATCGATTTTGATCGAGAAATATTCAAGTTAGTTTTTGGACCGATGGACCGAACGTAAGCTATATGCATAAATGGACCAAGTTATTTAGCATCATCTTAGCTAAAGAGCAACCCGATATCGACAAATGACAGCGTATAGGCGATGAACGCACAGAAGTTCATATTGAACTACGTAACCAGAAGAAAGACTAAACGAAAATTAATCGCCCACAAGAATAAGCTGCTGCTGTCCATTAGGTCACGTGTCTTGGACACGCTGCACAATTCATGATTTTAAGCTACTTACTGTGTATCATGAACTGCAGTCCTCCAAGTTGGTGGTTCATAACCACGCTGCCGAAAATATATCGACCAGTTCTCTTTCCACGTTTTTACTAGAACTACTGGTAAACGGATAAATGGTCCGAATCAGGCATTTGTCTACCAACAATCCTGCATTCGCTAAATAGTGAGGAACTTTATCTTTTTATGACGAGCACAACACATTCTTGCGCCAATGCTGACTCACAGGTGCAGGTTTTGTGTAAGTGATTACAAGGCAGAAGTCAGTAAGTGGTGCAGCAATATACGCATTTGTTGTTCAGACTTGTGGCTACAAATTTGCTAACAACGTTTGCTGTTGGTATCATCTAGCCAATGATCTTTTGCAGTCAGTATCCGTGACAGCTTAACAAATTCAGCAGAATTAAAATCCACCATTGCATTTCCAGACGTCCACTTCAAGATGCCCATAACTCATTAGATTTTGACTTTGTTGTCTGCCTTTTTAAAACCATTACATTAGGAAACTTGACATTTTGCTGTGATATCCATAAATGGTCCCCTAATTTACCAAGTACAACCCAAGATGTAAAAATTCATTTAGAACGATGACAGTTTTTTGGGTTGAAATAGTTTAAATGCATTACTGACAGTGCATGTTTAAGGTTATTACTTAAAGGCAACAGTATGAGGCCTGTTATTGCAAAATTCCACCTAATACCTGTGATCAGGTGTTGAGTGAAATGACGTTCTGTTGAACAAGTTATGCTGAGTAATCTTCAAATGTTCAAGTAACGATGACGACAGCAACCTGCGTAAGTATGAAGATGGTGATGGAAGTGAATGGAAAGCTCAACGATTTCCAGTAAACGTACGCTGATACGTTTGAAGTAATGGATATTTCATGGTGAGATACTGACAGCTAAAATTTCCAAAAAATTTTTCCACCATGGAATGCTTGCTGATTCACCTGGTTCTGACTGATCCGACGTATGTTCTAGTAAGGTTCTTTGCTTTGAGTGCTCGTGGTAGCTCGCTGTCAGAAAGTTCATATAAGGCTTAAATTCTCTTGAATCCGGTGCATCGTTCTTTCTCGTTCGTCGACTTAGCCAGTTTTTCGTATCTCAGAGCACCACCATAAGCTTTATTCTAATATATAACATAGCTGTTAAATGATAAAGGAAATAATTTTGAGAGGATTCGATTTTCAGAACAGATCACCTGTGTTCAATGAACTCCCGTTTGAGAATAAATAGCAAGGGAGACAGTTCCATTCGATCCCTTGATGTCTATTTTTATATGCGTTGCGAAATATGTAGTTGAAACACTACCTACCATAGATTCCTACAGAACCCACAAACGAATGTTTCGATCAAGTGTGCTTCGGTGGCTGAAAGTTGTTCCTATCTTTTTTTGTCAGTTAAAATATGGCTTAAAACTATGGCACTATTCACCTTTTACTTGTGAAAGCAAGCTTAGAAACCCGGCCATCGCCTTTTTGTGATAATTAGTGGCACAGTATTAAGAAACTACAAGTACTGTATCCCTCAATCAAAATATTCTGGACAAATGTTTGAAAACCATGCATCTGAAAACACGCTGAGCTTGGACTACTTTGATGAAGTACAAAGTCGCTAAGATAATTAACGCCAGATGTTGAAAAAATTTCAGTTTTGCGACTTCCGTGCAGTCGAATACCTGGAAAGCTTCGGACAGTAAAGTGAGTCAACGAATATAGGCAGCTTTTGATAATCTCAATAGCACTGCATCTCCACATTTTCGGATATCCGAAAGGTTTTCACTGAATTTTAGATCTTGGCAAGAGCTAAGATATATTTTCCTGTAGGCGAGAAATATTTAACCGAAAGAAACCGATGATAATCAGTGGAGTCAACTTACTTCAACTAAAACTTTTGCTTGTTTTAACAGGTTAGCCAAAGTCCGCACACCCTGAATTTCCACGATTTCCCAAAAACTAATCAGTAAACTGGCGAAAATTATCACACTTCCTCTAAAATTCTCTTCGCTGCATTTTTTGTCCGTTAGGTTGTCCACAATTCTTTTAATACAGACGCGTTGTGAAACCGCGAGGGGTGAAATATTTCTTGCTTTCGGGCATCGATTTTTCATATCTCTTTACAAACAAAGACCTAGATTATCGCTTAAGATTCCCTTTTCTTGGGATATAAATAGAGCGATCGAATGTTATTTGCTGGCAAATCCAATCAATTTTTCTCTTGAGCGCACGCTACACGAAGCAAGAAAGAGAGTTCTGTTTGTCTTTTATACGCCATAACAAATGTTCGGTGGGAAGGACTGGAAGAAATTCGTGCTCTTACGCTCGTTAGACCGACTATATCACAGTGAATACTGTGGCGAATATTTGTTTCAAGCTCGCTTCGGCGGTTAAAATGTGAGGATATTCACTCATATACATCTGCCAGCAAACAGAAGTAAAGATTGTCATCAAAAAATACAATTAAGGTGAATGTGAGTTATTTCAGTTATGAGTTAGCCGGAATCGTTACTCTGTTCATCAGTCAGTACTTGCCCGAGCCAGAATCTTAGTTTAGTCCTAAAGTATTGATACTATGAGGGTTTGTCATCTTCTTGATGGTGTTATAATTATAAGACTGTCGCACAAAGAAGAATAACCAAGTATGGCCATATCCTTTGTTTGAACTTTAACAATATTGTGCGAGACTCTAGTTCTTTAAACCAGGGAAGAATTCTTCGTGTGGATTCGAATTGGACTTCATTGGTGACCGTGACCAGACTTACATAAGTGGTATAGTTTTTTATTTCTGCAAGCAACATGGAGGTAATAAACATTTCTATTACAGTGCTGTCATTCTACAGTCTACCCTAATTCTAACCAGAATGTCCTCTAAATGTGGAACGTTTTGGCTGAAGTTTCCATTGGATAAACTTCTGGAATGAAACACGCATTTTGAGGTCATCATTAGGAACTGCTAGACTTTGAAGGGTTTTTCTTCATCTCACTGTGTGAAGTTACTGATTTGGGATTGAGTAATTAATAGGCTGCTCACGCTTGCCATGGGCAAACCTAAAATCTTCGTTTCACAAATGCTACAGGAGTGGTAAAACTACAGGAACGTCTATAATAAATACCTGTGTGTTTTTAAGGTTGCGCAGCAACATAACTAGAGCACTCTTCATGGGTTCCTTGTTAATGGCATGCCATCATATATAGACTTTTTTGTGTTGACTCTTGCTATAACGTGATAACATCAAGTGTTATACAAAGGACTCTACAGATGGGCTTTCATAAGTGGCTGTATGCCTTAGGCATGTTTAACTTCATTCGGACCCTTTTAACTTCTGAAGATAACATGTTAAACCTGTTCACTTCTCACTGCCTATACATAGTGTTGTTAGGACGGAATCTGAACCTGCCGTTCGCATAACGCAGTCTCTTAAAAATATGTAATACAAGGCATATTTCTTACATGAACTCTTCAAGTGAACTGTTCAGTCGTCGGACTATCAGCGCAACGAACACCATGATGGACATTAGCTGCGATTCTTGAAACCAAATCTGTGTGACTTCGTTTCTCCTAGGCTCATGCTTACATATCAGGGATGTCCTCGCCAGTTTCCTATGCTTAGGCTCTAATTTGTCTTTCTCTGACTGAATGTTCAACCTGACCTCGCATGACATGAAAATTTTGTAATTGCTGCGTTTGTATTATTATGTCATTAGTTCGAGCAAGGATTCCTCGGGCCTTACATGCGGTTCTAACCCCAATGACTGCTGCAAGGTTTTCATCCCCAGTGTATAAAGGCACTGTCTTCCTGGAGGTGTCAAGAACTAAAACAATCCCCACCAAGGATTGTCTTGCCTATACCAAACTTTTTAAATATGAGCATTTGATCGATTGCTTTTCTGTGATAAAGTAGGTCGACCCATTCAGATCAAGAATTAACAAGTTGACTAAACAGTGCACTGAGACGTTGTACCTTTTGTCTAAGTTTATATAACCTATTAACTTTGCTGTCGCTTTGAACCATCACCTAAGACACAATGGGACCTTTTTATCTTTTTCCTTATTGAGACTAAAAGTGTTTTGCTAGAAAATAGCCAAGAAGTTCGCTCGGACTTACCAAACGAATACAATCAAGTGGGTATAATAAGGTCATCGGATACCCACTGTTGTATTTTATTGAATACGTATTATTATGTTCTGTAATGGGGTGGTTTCAATTTTTTCCAGCCTGTGGAATTTAACAATCTGTGGAGGGTGCGGCAACTTAGCTTCTAGTTGTCCAAATTTTTTCGTTTCTGCTTGACAGACCGCATTTGGTTGACAAAACCTTTCCGGTGAAGAATAAGATATGTTGCTAGACAGCAGCGAGACTGTAACCGGGTGTTTTATTGGACGGTTTTTGTTTAAATAATCAACATAAGCTGATGCTCATCTTTGGGCTGCCCACGAACACGATATTTTTGGATGCGTTACAAAAGAAATAACAAAATAGCACCCAACTTCAAAGCAAAAAGTTTGCCTGAGTTTATTCCGCGTGAAAATCATTCGGCCGTGTTAAAATATCAATGGTGACTGTCCACCAATGAGCACAATTTCAATGACTAGTTCATTTTAAACATTATCTTCTTTCAGGTTTTAGGGAAACCAATGCTTCTCGTTGTTTAAAATGGATGCTTGTGTCCAAATGATATGCGACTGTTCGTCGCTCGAATCAGACCATTCTGTTGGAACTGGATTCATGAGTGATAAAAGTTTCTTAGACAGTATTTCGATGGTTCGCATAGTCATTGTACCCCGCAGTGCGAACTTCCACATGTGCAAGTTGTTGTTTCCTTGATGTTTTCCCAAGGTTAGAGACCCATTGAAGTTGTCTACTGAACCACTCGCACTACATATCATTGTCCGGTGGATTCTCAGACAAAGTTTACATTCTTTATTCTTATCGTTGGATAAATATCAAGGAAATATTTTTGTCTGCAAGAGAGATGGATTTCTTACCTTGAAGGAAAGCCTTCAGAAGATTACTGGAAACTGTCTGTCAGCCCGCGATTGCTTCGCCATTCTTTGGGTTCACTAGGTAAAAGGAACCCTTGAATTTCTGGAAACCTCATGTTCCACTAGCTAACATGGAATCTGAGATCCCTTATCACGTCGTATCTCCCATTACCGGATATGTGATTGGCTCCCAGTCACACGAGATTTGCTGCTTTTATGATGGCTAACTTGGAGCAATACGGTAATAATGGGGCAGTTTGTAGTACAGCTCAACGGAATACATAAGCGAAGTTGGCAACTTTGTTCACATTTATCGCCGGTACAAATAACGTCAGATGGTGATTGATAATGGAACGTCGCTTTTCGTATCCTATATTCGGAAAACTCGTGCAGATATCAAATTACATAGGAAGTCCGCATAGCGCCTCCGGATTTATTTTCTTATTCTGCATTTTTACTAAAACCTCGCAGAGGCACTTTTTGACGGGACTTCATGTAATTGAGCTGCATAGTCAATATAATATCTGTTGCAGAGTTAAAAATTGTAATGTGTCTATTCCTACTTAATGGTAGCTGCTAAGATACGTTCGAAGTCACCTTAGTAAACACAACTTCAACATATACTGTTTAGTAACATTAAACATCCCAGGTGGTCGCCAGGTAATTTATCCTATGACATCTAACCCTAGGGCTTGGCCGATTTTCCCATTTCCTGACACGAGCCTGTCAGCGGTTGTCTAGAAATAAAAGTTTATTTCTACATACGAAATTTCCTAGTATAAGATAATCGCAACTTGTCCTGTAACCAGGTTGCCTGGATAGTTTGTTCAAAGATTGAATATTCTAATTCCACTCATTGCTTCTTCACGCCTCATACTATTTGCCTTAATAGGGTTGCATAAGAGTGCAGTATATTTGTTATTTTTTATTTACATACGGTTATATTCCAGTTAAAATGAGACGGACAAACAGAAGAAGACCTACTGTGCTTTATGGGTAAATTCGCGTTGACCGCATGCATCTTTCTGCCCTACCAAAAAGCATAAGCTCTTAGCAAAACAGTCCCCGTGGGCCAGACCTGAATTCCATCGGTCCAGCGACAAACTGTTGAGTCTATAGCACGCAAATATAATGGTTAAATGGACCGGCGGCAGGGTATTATGTAAAAATGAGCTTTTAGGTCAAAGGAATAACGCAGAGCTGTTCAGCACCAGTAGTGAATAACCAAAAAACACATAAATCGGCTTAATCGATGTTGTACCTTGGTTTAGGCTGGTTAAACTTACTAACCGGTAGGTCGTGCGCTTGAGATTCCCTAGAGTTTCGTGAGATGCTCACTTTTGATCATTTGCAACGAAAATAACGCGGCCGTACGTTGCCTCTCAGCTTTTCAACGTAGATTGCTCTCACCTAGAGATCGAAACCTTCGTCAAAACTACCCGAATCTCCCAATTGTGTCAAAGGTTATCTCGTTTATTTTGTATTCTATAAACCAACGCATGGCTTAGTGTTTGTGTCTCTCTTCGAAAAAGGGTTGTCTCATTATCTGTAATATGTCTGGTAGTGTAATGAAATCTCAAGGAGTGGCTCTGACATATATTCTCTCACAGTAAAATATTTGGTTGACATTATTTAGATTTATCCCATTTTATCGGAGACAATTTTATTTCCCGAAAGCAAATCAGGTGGATAATTTCCTTGAGGTTAACTAACGCCTAAACGAATTCAATTTTGAGCTGTGTGGGTGAAAGGTTATGACGCTGTGGCCAACTACAATCGCTAGTTTCCGGATTAACACCTGGGTAAACATCGTGACTTTTATTATCCACGCGAGTCTCAGAGGCTGATGGTTGTCGCGGAAAATTTGCTTGAACGGATTTCAATACTGTCTTCTGGTAGTTTTTGTCTCATAATCGATGCAATGGTATTGTACTACCCAAAAGAACGGCTAGTCCAAGAGACATCTTGGCTGCAAACTATCATTCTAAATTCTGTGATTTCGCACATTACCCAGTGTTCGGTCTTTCCTGACACATTGTGTGATATGCTTTTACCATACTCCCTGTCGACTGGTATTTTAAACTTGGTGGTCCCAAGCGGAAAGCCTTCAGACTGATCGGTCATTCTTTAGTCACATTGCGCCGCGTGGTCACACCTCTTGAGTGGCTTCTCAAATAATGACTTCTCAGATGGTGTGTTCATTCACTTGGTGAATTTAATTCTTCCTCCGAGCCATTTATTATTTGTTGATAGTGTGAGGAGACCTATGAACCTCAATGTGGGTCTCATCATCTAAGTAGAGCCTTTACTCTGAAGAGTTAAGGAGCCTGTACGGTTACGCTATCCTCATAGGGAATCATCAGCATTGCACATCTCACAAAACTCCAGAAACTCTAGAACTCGCGGCCTGCCGCTTACTGACTGACACCCTAACTGCCCAATCACGGAGCCAGTCAACAAGTGTGACCACGTGATGTGGATTTTGTGATTTTATGGACTATATTCTATCTAAGTGCAGGTTACTCACACTGTTGATCGACCGCTCCTGGACAAAACGGCTGTGTTCTAACCACTAACCGGGAGGTCGCGAGTTCGAAACTCCTTGGAGTTTCGCGAGTTATGCACCGCTACCAGGTACCCACGAGGATGAAACAGTTGTACTGTACTTCTTGGATTATCAGCAGAAATTGATTTTCGTGTCTGTTTTCAAAAAATCCCAAATATTCTCACACTCCCAACAATGCTGTTATGTCCAGCCATCTTCGACAACTGCAGTTTAACCGTCCTCCAACTTACTGCTGCGATCACAATATGGAGAATCTGTTTAGGTTATTAATCTTCAAGCATCGCGAGCATTGGAGAAACGCGGAACGGTTGTTAGATTGGACTGAATTGGCTTAGTTTTGACCACGTGCTACTAATTTCCTGGTAGTTGTCTAATATGGTCATTTTACTATTCGGGAGTGTGGACAATTTCGACGGTTTTCCATTTTTTGTTGAACGGAGATAAGTTAGTATGCCGTTGCTTCAGGAAAATCAGTTTTATTCGAGTTTTGGAAGCTTTTGTTTTATTTGGAAGAGTTCGATATATTCGGATGTGATCACGCTGCGTCATAGCGTTAACTTAGGGGGGTTACAACGTGAGGCTGGTGCAACCTCATGAGAACCATGTAGATGATGGACCCTATTAAAAATTTTGGAATTTATTCATTGTTATGCAATGTGCTTGTTAAATTTCCTCTCCTACGGTTTTTAACCCGGAAACAAATTTTGCAACCAACTATTTGGGTCACATTTCCCTAGGCGGATACTGCGACACAATATCTAACTTGACTCAAAAGCTACACAGCCTTGCTATACTATTAGCATAAGTGCACTGACACTACGTAATCAGCGGCGGAGATATTTGGTCGGATTTGGCCAGGAATTTGAAGTTGGAGACGTTATTGGTCAACGACCCAGTAAGTCATATGGTACCGATATATATTCTCCGTCATACTGATGGAATGCACCACCAAAATCTGCCCTGATTGACCAACCTACTTGACTTTTACTGTCCTGGGGAAAACTATCCGATTACAGCGCAGCCGTCCGCAAGTCCATACTTACAAAAAGGTCTCCCTTGATTTCCAGTAGCTTCCATCGCGCTAAATATTTTGAAAAAATGCTGTTGGAATGAGCATTGGGATGCTTCTAATATTCTAACCTCCTGGTTGATTCCCTGCCATCCCCAGGTTCTTTTTAATTGTCGGACCAAAAAGAGTATACCACCTCATTCGAGCATAAAGGCAGTAAAAGTATGGGAGGACCGATCTTGGAGAAACAACCGCCGTTTGAAAAGCTGAAAAGAATTGTACAGCCGACTTGTCTTTAAGGGGAATTATCGGCACTGAGGATCTCAGGGATATTCAAATTCGCGAACGTCCGCGTGGTAGTTGAACACTGAGAAGTTCGACCACGAGCGGATGACCGGAATTTCGGTTGATTCTCACTCTCTACCAGTCACCCTTTATTCACAGAATTCGCTTTATGTGGTAAAATGCCTACCGGCTCCACGAGAGATTACTACCAGGATACCAGATTGGCTCCGCCACGAAGAGACTGGACCTTACCGTGGTGTGGTGGTTTGTCTACTTCGGAGACCTATTGAGCTATACTGACAAAGTCTCTCATACCAGGTTGGTCAATGGTTAGAGGTCTGACGAACACAGTCTCCTGGCCCTCCAGGTTGGGGGTTGGAACATGTGGCGACTTGTTCCGTAGAAATGGTAATGCATTTGCATTTCC